>NC_059268.1:15681683-15696683 GCF_017591435.1 Portunus trituberculatus | reverse complement strand
TCTCTCTCTCTCTCTCTCTCTCTCTCTCTCTCTCTCTGACATCATACGATCTATCAGCAGGTGGCAAGGCGTCGCTGGGCCATTGTTAGAGTTATTACAACTATCAGTCACTGTTGCTTTGTCCTTGCAATGTGCAGAGGCCATTAAGAGGTGACCAAACACCTATATTACTATCAAAGGAAAGAGAACGGTAAAAAAAATCAACAATAATAAAAGAAGAACAAGAAGAATACTAAGAACACTAGGAAAAAAAAGCTACGACCATTTCTTTCCTCATTTTAGCACGCTCCCGTCCTCGCAAGAAAGGACGATGCGTAGTACTGGGCAATCAATACACAGGAAGCATTTCAGGTGAATCAGGCATGTATGAGTATGTTTAAGAGAAGCGTCCTTGGTCACCGCGACGCGCAGCAGGTGACATGACAAGGCTGCCGCTGAGGTGCGCGCTGATGAGCTAGTTAATGCGAAAGGAAGGGTTCATTGAGGACAAACAAATTGGAGACAAAAAAAAAACCCTTGTCAGTAATGAATATGTGTGTGTTGGAGGGAGAGTCATTATGTAGATTTCATTATAACGTAGCGAGAATATGATAGACAGACTACTTTGACACGCGGAGTAATGTATTGTTCTGTGTATGATGTACTGCGACCATGGGTAGTGTTACTCGTCCACCACACGGGACGCCACATGCCGCATTCAGTCTGGTTCCTAACGCAGCTTAAGGGACAGGCTCTCGCTCCGTCTGGCAATCCGTTTGCCTCTGACTGGTTATACTGTCCTGCAGAGCCAGTCTAGTTCTACAGTCTACTGTCTACAGTCACACTCCAGTGTGTAGACTGTAATTCTACATCATCACGCTCGCTACAAGCTTCATCTAGCCGGTCTGACTACAAGTCTCTCTGGCCGCCGGCTACTTCTCAAGCCTCCCTCACAGCTACTCGCTACCAAGCTACCAAGCCTCCAGTACATTTTGTATCCTACAATAAACACAGGGAAGTTTCCCCAGTGTTTCTCTTCAACCACACCAAAACATATTGATGGTGCCAGCGGTACCAGGACAAGAATGGAATAACAAGGCGTAGATTTTTCATGGTGAGAGGAGGCAACAGGAGGAGGAAGAGGAAGAGGAGACATCCCATATTCTATCCAGCGGTGTACTGTACCAATTGTTCTCGTCTGTCGCTTTATTTTTCCTCCGTTGGGTTTGGAGATGTTTCATTAAGTCACACTTTACATAAAAGTTGCTTAATTTCTTTTCTATTTTATTCTTCAGAATGTAGATATCCAGGAAAATATGGAGACTGAGACCAACTGACCTACATAAGCTAAAATTCCTTATAATGTCATTTTGTCAATAAATTACCACTACTACTTCTATACTACTACTACTACTACTACTACTACTACTACTACTACTACTACCAACATTACTACTACTACTACTACTACTACTACTTCTACTACAGGAATCATCACAGTGATCAACTTCTAATTTTACAGCACGAGAGGATCTTCCCCGACCTTCCGTCATCTCAGTGAGTCTCCCTTCTGTGGTAATCCAAACCTCCCTAGCCAAACTGTATAAGAGGATAGATGGATTTGTCCCCAGGGTGTCATCGCTCACAGCAGGCAATAGCGGCCCCAAGAGGGGCTGTCATTAAAGGGAAATTCGTGAGTGTTAAGTACACAATACATCAAAGAATCCTGAAATCAATCTAAACCGACACGCCGGAGCACAGTGTTCTATATTAGAAGACACCGGAGAGTGACGCGAACATCGGAGAAAAATATGTTAGAGTCCCTTTCGATATCTTTCATATTTAGGGGAAAGAAAACGGGAGGTTGGTGAAATGCGTGTCACAAACAACTAGTGAATACATCAATACGTATTTATAAGCCACTGGATCATGAAGACACGAACTGAGTCATAATTTAACGTAATTTAACGGTAATCAAAAGTACGTAGTAACATCAAACAGCAACATAACAGCACTTTCATGTTATAAGCACGCATACTGTACAGGCATCAAATCTACGTACGTATAAACAGGATGATGACACGATACGATAAGTACCTGGTAAGACAAACACTGCAAATCATAAATAATAATGATAATAGTAATAGAAGAGTCAAAGCGTTAGGAAAGGCGAATGTCCATATATAACTCCTAAATGTTGTATAATAACATCAATATAAACATCAAATTAACCCCTTCAGTACCATGACGTGTTTTTATATTAATTCTGTTCACCATTTAGCGATTTTGTACAACTTCAGGAACTTATGTGGGGATTGAAATAATGAAGACTGTGGCGATTATTCTTCTGATCTCCATAGACCCTTTTTAATGTCAATAAAATCGTCTAATCACAACCAAAACTCGTTGTAAAAAATGCGTTTCAATAATGAAGGGGTTAAGAAATCTGTCGCTGAAAATGGAAACGATGAAATATATAAAATGATAAAAGAATAAAATTAAATGAAATAATAATAGTAATAGATGAATAAATGTAAGAGAGGAGAGGCATTACTGGAGGTGCATGACCGGCAAAACACCTGAATGCAATTACAAAGTGGACAGAGAGCGAGGGTATCGACACATCCCTTCTCCCGGTAACTGATCACGTGCTGATAACTCACACACCTGGCCGCCACCGTAGATACCAATCAAGCAACACAAACTGAAAACAAAACATGAATTTCAAGCCACATTCACCTCTACCTACTACGCATACGCTCTCTTGCCCTTTGATACTCTATGAAAGGATGAAACGGTTTATTTATTACTATCCTTACGAGTTTCTCTCAAATAATGCTAATGATAAACACAGCATAACGAGCATCAGTTGCCTATTCCTTTCCGGTAGCGTTATAAATCCGAGTCACTTCAGTGCATTCACCTGGAAGTCTGCACGTTCATAGTCTCTGCAGGTGAAGGAAGGGGAGATAAAGGTCCTTACTCGGAAACGCTTTGTTTTCTCACCACGACTATTTTCCAAGGCCACCGAGATAATTAGCGGGATATTCAAGAGTGTTTCTCCAGTTAATAATGTAAAAAACTTGTCAGTCTGTCTCTAGAACCGTAGAAAACACCTTAGAAACTCGTGTAGATTTAGATAAAGCCTTTTTAAGTAGTGAATGTGAAGCACAGAAGTGTTTGAGAATACAACCCAGAAACGTATTGTACAAGGAGAGTTGAGATAATTTTTCTGACAGCCTGGAATAGACGGACAGCTGACCATGACAAGGGAATTTTGAGGAGGAGGAGAAGTAAGATGGAAGAGATCATTTTCTTGTGGTGGAATCATAGAAGGTGATGATAATGGCGCCAAGGCTAAGGCTGATTCCAGTATTTTTCAGTGCCTAGGATTTTCAGAAGATATGTTTCTTTTACAGCCCAAAGGATTAATAAGTCGAGTTTTCATTGTTGTTTTTATCTCTAACCCCTTGAGTACCGTGACGCGTTTCCATATTATTTGTTATTATTTGGTGATTTTCTACATTTTTAGAAACTTATGTAGTGGGATGAAATAGTGAAGTCTGTTGTCATTAATCTTCTGCCCTTCTGTACTTTTCCTAACGTCAATAAATTTGTCTAATCATACACAAACTTCAAGGAAAAATGTGTCCCAGTATTGAAGGGGTTAATGATACGTTTCCTTGCTGAATTACTGCTAGAATCAAGGAAACAGTACTGAAATAACATCCCCTAAGAACAGTCAAAGCAATCAAAGGTAGACATTGAGAATACCGTCACTGTTTGCCGTAATGGAAAATAGTAGAACAAGAACGTTTGAGGAAGAGAAATTTGTACACTCCAGCAAGCAGCGGCAGGGACCAGTTCAGTAGCAGGTTGTGGTATTCATGATCAAGGACAGATACTCGATGAGGCAATAAGAATATTAAGTAACCTCATGTTCCGTTAGCACTAAAATAGCCAGCTGGTCGTAATGTTTATGCTAATGCAATACAAGCAATAAGGTGATAATAGGATAGTAGTTTGTTTAGTTTATTGACAGCAGTTACGTAAATGACATAGTGAGAAGGCGTAGAATAGTGAAGATATAATAAAGTAGAGCATTTAATAATCAGAGGCATGGTGAAGTTTTGAATATTGATAGTGGCTATATTAAATTCAACTGAAGAGTAACAAACTAAGAATTACGCTTTTGCATGTTACACTTTCTGCTTCTTTTCTCTCACCCTTTTCCTTCACATATTCCTCCTTCCTTCGAATTTCACAGTATGTCTTCCTCTCACACCCACAACATCTTTCAGACTCCCACACAATCTTTTAGTCATGCCACTTCCCGCCACTCTTAGCACGAGACCACACCGCCTCAGAGTTCAGCCAGCATGATGCATCCCATTATCATACATGTAAAGCACAGATGACCCGCGCTAGGATGGAGGTTATCAGCTCAGAAAACAAACTCGTACCACCAGGAAAGGAGCAGCCAGACACCAGCACAAAGGCGCCCACACCTTGGCTCCAGTGGCGTGGGTGTGCAGAGGAGGTAGTCACGGTGAATGGTTATGTGTCTGACCTCCATGCGCGCCACACTGAGAGCTCTCGCCTCAAGTCTCAGGTGCATATTTGGTGTTCCCTCGATGCAGTCTTTAATGTCACCAGGGAGTCATGTTCTATTGTACCTGACCCACTGCTTCACTGTTCCACTGCTTCACTGCTTCAAGTCTCTCCTCTGCAGGGTGGAGACTCAACACACAGCAAGCAGTCTAGCGCGTTCAGTGACTGTAGCGCCTTATCCAGTCTTGTAGTTTTGGGATACTTTCACAATCTGTCTTTCTGATAAATGGCGGTAAAAAACATCTTCTCTTAGAGTTTTAGGATACTTTCACATTTGTCTTTTTTTATTTGAGTAAATAAACAAAATAAAGGTCAACATTTACATTTTAGGACGCATTAATGAGCTTTTCTCCTGATAAATGTGAGAAAACATACATTTCCTTTTGACGGTGTTAAGCTAAGTTCACCTAAATACCGTCACGCAGCACCTGACCCGGGAGAGACCACATGCGAAAGTCATGCAGTGCTAATCAAGATTTCGTGTCAGCTTTTCAGATTCTGATAGCAACATATTTCAGAAGGACGAATTCCTTGAGCAGGGTGGCATTACCTTCCTTCCTTCCTTCCTTGGATTTGTAGCTGTGGCTTCATTATACAGAACCACATGTTAAAACCAGTGCTACCACAAAGCAAGTGAAATGGACTCCATCAGGTGGAATATTAAAAGGTAGAAATTGTAGTTTCTTTATACGTAGTGAATACGAAGACGAAGAATCAACCTTTGCTGGCGTGCTGTGTTTGTGGACTCACGACAAACAATTCCGGCGATGAAGTCCCCGGGGCGCTTTAGAAAAGTAAACGAAAGTTGCTAGTGTTTACTCATTCCACTTAACTTCCGAATTCCCGAAGTGTTTTGACGATTTACGTAACAGAAGTTATGATCAAATGAGCTTGAACTCCACACACGTAATGCTGCATCTGTGCTGTGAAGTCACAATATGAGTAAATACAAATAACCTTTCTTTACTTTATTCACTAAACTTATAAATTAGCGAAGTTGATGAGTATTTTACGTAATCGAAATTAGACACATATTGGCTGAGCTTCCTGCTGTGCTGTGCGACTACCGGCAATGCGATCACATGCAATTTAAGGAGTAAGCAAAAGTTGGTCTTGTTTACCTTCTTTTAACTTGCAGATTCCTCACGTGCCTCAGCAATTAAGTTACCAAAGTTTGAGGTTTATAGGTTTAAGATTCACGGAGTACTGTATCAATACCACGAACAGCTACAATTTATAATGTAAGTTGATGTTAAATTGCTCTAGTAACGGCCTCCATATGGACTTAAGAATTCTCCATGTGAATCAGTGCTATACTTAATAGTAGATGCGAGACGAATAACTCCAAGGCAAGCAGTGTATTGCATCCATAACACGAACAATCAATACTAGATCCTGAAGGACAAAAAACAATCGTTAGGTGATCCAATGAATACTAGTGACTATATGGAATTACACAACCGAGATATTTAGATGCTATTCATGTATTTGAGTATTAATGTAATAAAGACTCCCTTTGTGTGCTAAAAAAAAAAAAAGCTACCAATTGGAAATGCAAGGATAGGTTCTCCCTCATTTATATTTATTGCTGCAATGACAATTCTTAACGTCTTGTCTTGACCACTTCACTTCAAAGAGGATCTCAACCTAAGTGGCAGGGATTACATTCTCAAACAAAAGTATCTCACTCGAATACATTTAAAAGGCTGAAGTGAAAGTTATCAGAATCACAAGTGCTGTTCTCATAGCTCTAGAGAT
Source organism: Portunus trituberculatus (assembly GCF_017591435.1). Lineage (NCBI taxonomy): Eukaryota > Metazoa > Arthropoda > Malacostraca > Decapoda > Portunidae > Portunus > Portunus trituberculatus. Next base: position 15,690,335 of record NC_059268.1, on the reverse strand, counting down.
GTGTTAACAGGCGCTCTGTCTCATCAATTGAAAAAAACACAGGCGAACAAAATTAATTGCTTATGTGGCATTTAAAAAAATAGACCATATGAGAGAAAAAGAAGGTAATATTGGTCAAGATGGATAGAACGAGTAATCATGACCTTATGGCTTGTTGCTGCTGAAATAAAAAAGAAAACGAGCACCAAGGATTAACACATTTTTGACCTGAAAATCTAATACCAAGAAACATTAATCAGAGTAATGAGTGACAAGGTAGACTAATGAAAAATTTAACGTAATGATAGTAATAATAATGCTAATTTTTTTTTTTTCCCTAAGTATCAAGTCTGTCTCTCTGTCTCGGCCTCTCTCTCTGTAACTCACTCTCTCACTCTTTCTAACATTAGTGAAAGTACTACCAACAAATCTTCAAGCGCCACTGACACAAAGGAGGAAAAGATAAATAGTTTCCCATGCAGTCACTAATCACACCTTCTCTCATGCAGGTCGTATTACAAGAGCTTGTTTAATGAAGGACGACCGCTTGCAACAGGAGACATGCATGAAGCTCAAGAGGAAAAGTCAGTGTAAATTATTTTTTTGGTGGAACTCAAGGCATGAATGAGGTGCTGCCTGGTGACTGTTCACGCGCGCGTGTGTGTGTGTGTCTGTGTGTGTGTGTGTGTGTGTGTCTGTGTGTGTGTGTGTGTGTGTGTGTGTGTGTGTGTGTGTGTGTGTGTGTGTGTGTATGTGTTGGTGGGTGTGTGAAATAAGCGTGAGTAAGAAGTGTGCCATGACCCGATAAATGCAACACTTGTAACCGTCACACAGGTGGGAATCCTAAACACACACACACACACACACACACACACACACACACACACACACACACACACACACACACACACACCTGAGTTATGTAGGTTAGTATAGTAGGAATAAAGTGAACGATAGACTCAAATCCTGAATGAGTCTCTCTCTCTCTCTCTCTCTCTCTCTCTCTCTCTCTCTCTCTCTCTCTCTCTCTCTGATTACAAGCACCAGCGGTATTTGGGTGCCTGACAATCAGAGAGAGAGAGAGAGAGAGAGAGAGAGAGAGAGAGAGAGAGAGAGAGAGAGAGAAAGAGAGAGATTCGCTGTCACTGTGTGCCTCACTTACTGGTTATTCGTTCACATCTATATCTTTTTATTTGGTACCGGGAGAAAGAGAAGCAAGGAGAGGAGAAGAAAAAACAAGGAATAGGAGGAGGAGGAGGTAGAAGAGAAGTAAATAACATCCCTTCGTAACGACCCTAAATTCCAGGAAATCTTTGTTTATTAACTTATATTTATTTACTTTACTCTATTTACAGTAACCCCGAGACGCCTCCTCCACTACCACCACCACCACCACCAAATTTAAAGGGAGAGGCGGCAGGGTGGCGCAGCGAGGCGACGTGTGTGTGTGTGTGTGTGTGTGTGTAGTAGGCGTCTAGGAACACCTGTCAGTCCATTAGGCAACGTGGGCGTCTAACACACCTGCAAATGGGCGGGGGCGGATGCGCGAGAATGGGCGCGTGGGTGGGACTGACGAGGCGAAAGGAGAGGAGGCGCTGGTGGTGGTGGTGGTGGTGGAAGGTGGGTGGATGTAGGACGGAGAAACGGGATGATTCGGTAAAGCAGGATGAAGGTGAAAGTTATTGAAGAAAGTGGCTGAAGGTGAGAGTAGAGGAGGAGGAGGAGGAGGAGACGGAGGAGGAGGAGGAGGAGGAGGAGGAGGAGGAGGAGGAAAGGTAAGAAAATGGGGAGCAAAACAGGTAAAGGAAGTAAATAAGTAGGTTAGTGAGCGGAAAAATGTATGTGTGTGTGTGTGTGTGTGTGTGAGTGAAAGACACACTAACACACACTGAACTGAACTGAAAACAAACCCGCAAACAGCACAGTAGAGGAGGCAACAAGGTAAAACAAAGGGTAAAAACAAAAGTGAAAGAGGGAGAGAAAGAAAGATGAACAAGCACAACACATAACTCAACCAGTGAAGGTGAAACTCCGCAATAATGAAGTGAGAGTGACCAGCCACACACAAACCAGAGTCATCCGCTTTTGTACGTAAATCAGCAGGATCGCTTTTAACAGATCTCATTGTCTCATAAATAACACGCAAAATGAAAAAAAAAAATGCACGGAATAACGTCACGAAACACACACATACGTACACACACACATACACTCTCTTTCTCCCTCTCTCAGTTACAGCGCATCAGCCTTGCTCTTCTTTCCACCTAGTAAGCTAAACAAACGCGCATCAAGGTTGTGTTTCTCCTTTTCTAACGGGGGTAACTTAACCAAACGGTGCGCAGAACCTCCAGACATGCTAGGAATACACTTCACCCACTTTAGAACAAGATATCACCAGGGGAAAACAAAAATCAATATAGCCCTGCGTGTTTGTGGTTAAGTAGAGCATATCAATCTTCACACTTATCGTGGTTGCCTAACAAAATTCCTCATATGTGAAGCCGAGATAACAAAAAGCGGATCGGAAATGAAAGATTCTGAGAGGGGGAGGGAGAGGAATGCGTCCACGGCACCGTTGTTTTCCGGCACCGATGCGGGGAGAGGATGGGGAGAGCGAGGAGTGTGACGTCATATCCCCGTGTGACGTCAGAGAAGGAAGTGTGACGTCAGGGAAAATCTATGACGCAGTTGCAACGTGGCAGTGACGTCAAACTTTAGCAGAACGAGTCTGATCCTGTTTAGGCGTCATTGTTGTTATTGTTGTGGTTGTTGTCATGAGAGAGAGAGAGAGAGAGAGAGAGAGAGAGAGAGAGAGAGAGAGAGAGAGAGAGAGAGAGAGAGAGAGACTTTTATCGTAATCAGATATGACATAATTTCACTATGCTATGTTTATCATTATAATCTTATGTGCACTGTGTCAACTACGCCACGTTGCTGTTTGCTGAGCCATTTAGCGCTGACATGACACACACACACACACACACACACACACACACACAGCCTTGTCCTTAACGTTTACAAACACATGCTAATAATATAGGACACGCTGTGCTATTTATAGACGGCAGGAACAAAAACAAACAGTGTGCTGTGCTGCGTGAGTGTGCGTGCATGTGTGTGTGTGTGTGTGTGTGTGTGTGTGTGTGTGTACAAATCACATTTAATGCCCATAATCCTCCTTCCCTTTCACACCTTTCTAATAACACACTCATATTAATCATTACCATCCACCATTTCACAGCTTTCTTCCTCCTTGGCCGCTATAAACACCTTTTCCCTACCAACTGCGAAGACTAGAGAGGAACGGAGTGCGATGGCGATTCATGTGGGCGTTTGGAGGGTTGGGGTGGCACCGGGAGCCGAGGGATGGGGGCTGGATGGGTGTGGAGAGGGTGGTGTGTCATCAAGGAAGGTGGGGAGGGAAGAGGGAGCATGGCATTGGGTGAAGGGGTGGGACCGGGTGGGGCGTCTCTGCTGCGTCGTAGTGGCTGCCTGACCCTGGAGTCGTGTGCCCTCTGGGATTACCACCCGGGTCCAGTTTTCCCGGTGATGTTAAAGGATGCGGAAAAGTGGGTGAGTGAGTGGCGTGTGACATTGTCGGAGGGAACGTGAGGAAGTGAAGGAAGAGGAAAAAATGTCCACCTAGACACCAAAATATAATGTATGAAAAGACGTAGGAGATAGTGAAATACAGCGAGCTATTCAAATGGCAGGACAATGAACACTCACTTGAATATTGTTAGTAGTCGTCAAAAAACAAACAAGTAATAAGAGTTTGGGTAATATGATTTTTCCTCTTCTTCTACTTGTTCCTCCTCCTTTAACTCCTCCTCTTCCTCCTCTTCCTGCCACCTCACCTTGACGCACAAGGCCAAAGCAACAAAGCAGCACCGGCAGTAGTAGTTCTTGTTCACCACGAAGCAGCAACAAGAAAACAAGGACGTGATTCCCGCCCCTGAGATGAGGAGGAAGAACGACACCACCTGTTTAACCCTCTCCCTCTCTCTCTCTCTCTCTCTCTCTCTCTCAGTCAGTCAGTCAGTCACTGGAACCGTACAGCACGTGGCCCTCTCTGCGTTTCGCCCACCTAGTAGCAGTTCCGGGACAAAGTCATTTGAAGGACAATACTAATTCCGAATTCCAAACATGGCCACGCCCCCTCCTGGCATTTGGGTAACTTCCGAAAACGTATAACAGTATAACAGTATAACTTTCCCCCCTATCTGTTGCTTGTTTAATGTTCAAGTGTTTTGTTTTGTTATTTTTGTTATTGTTATTGTAGGTGTTGATGTTTTTTCATAGTGTGATGTTGTGGTTTTGTTTTGCTTGATTTATTTATCTTGTTTGATCTATTTTTACTTCGTTTTACATCCTCACAATTTATCTCTTGAAAAAAAAAAAATAAATAAAATGAAGGGCACTTTTATGCTTAGTTTTTCTCTTTCACGGGATATGTTAATTGTGACGAGTGTTTTTATTGTGTGTGTGTGTGTGTGTGTGTGTGTGTGTGTGTGTGTGTGTGTGTGTGTGTGTGTGTGTGTGTGTGTGTGTGTGGATATACAGGGCGTGGCCAAGAGGTCCAAACTTCGGGGGTTTTCCCTTTCACACTCATCAACTAGGGACATCACCTGCTCTTATCTCTCTCTCTCTCTCTCTCTCTCTCTCTCTCTCTCTCTCTCTCTTCTGAATATCAAGAACGGTGACACTGATAAGGAAGTTTAGCGGAAATCAGAAAAAAACACACACGTACACATACACACACACGAAGCGAGAGAGAGAGAGAGAGAGAGAGAGAGAGAGAGAGAGAGAGAGAGAGAGAGAGAGTAAAGGTAAAACGTAGATAGGAAGTATTGATCTGGCGCGACCTTGACCCAACGTGGTGACCGAACACGAACAGCCAATGAACTTCCACTGCACACACACACACACACACACACACACACACACACACACACACACACACACACACACACACACACACCACCCTTCCTCGCCCACACACGGCCCACTGTCCTTTCCACTGTTACATCACCTTCCTAATGACACGTGCGGCATACGCCCACCTAAATACCACCACCCTTTCACCCCTCGCCTTCCTACATGGGTGTCCATTCACCTACACCTTCCCCTACGCCTCGGAAGGTCAAGGTTCACTCCACCCAGACGCATGACCACTCCAGTCCACTCCCAATCTCGCCTCACTGACTGACACGCACATTGGTTTGCGAACGTGTGGAAAAGGGAATAAATGAAAGATATGTATATAAATTTGGTGATTCAAGGAATTTATCTGAAATGCAGGAGTAAAATAATTTGATAATGATGGAAGTATAGAAGTATACATACGTTGATTATTTTTTAGTTAATATTCTTCATGGTAATCAGTAAATAGGTTTGAGGATTAGTGCAAAATTGTGATAAAGCTGTGAATGAAATTATTATACCAACTTAATGACGGAAACGCCGAACCATCCATGCGTGAAATGATGCTGATAAAAGATTAAGCCTCGAACCTTTGCAAATTTCAGCAAAATATATTAAAAGAAAAAGTCAAGAATTAAATTGTACGATAATAACGAGTGAGGTAGAAGGACAAGAAAAAATAAATAATCAGGATAACATAAAACGTCTGCATTATACAAGAATCATTCCTATTGTGTTTATTTATTCTTTATCAGGTTGTCTGCTCTTGCTTGTCTGTTTGTCCGTCTGGGTCCCTGTCTGGTTCGCTGGCTGGCTGGCTGGCTGGCTGGCTGGCGGGATATCTGTCTATTTGTCCTTCCCACACATGGAATGAGCCACAGTTTTGCATCGCGCGCTCTGATATTTATAATGACGGACAGTTTTTCTATCATTGGAATTCTGATACTGAATAAATTATCACGTCCCACTAATGCAGGAAGGAAGATTGCTTATTTCTGTTACTATTTTCAATAATCTGGTATTGATATGAATGAAATACATAAAATAAAAGAGAAATATGTAGTGCAGCTGTGAGATGACACTCAAAGCAACAGATTTCCTCGCAAGAAGTGAAATGTGTCAATAAACCAGTATATGTATCAATAAACGAACACGTAAAGAAATGTGTCAGGAGGAAGAGGAGGAAAAGGAGGAGGAGGAGGAGGAGAGCGAGAAGGAGGAATAAGGTGGTTGTGGTGGTGGTGGTGGTGGTGGTGGTGGTAGTAGTAGTAGTGGTAGTTGTAGTAGTAGTAGTAGTAGTAGTAGTGGTAGCAGCAGCAGTGGTGGTGGTGGCAATAACAATGGTAGCAGCAGCAGCAGTGGTGGTGGCAGTGGTAGTGGTGGTGGTGGTAGTGGTGGTAGGTGGTGGTGGTGGTAGTGGTAGTGGTAGTAGTAGTAGTAGTAGCAGTAGTAGTAGTAGTAGTAGTAGTAGTAGTAGTAGTAGTAGTAGTAGTAGTAGTAGTAGTAGTAGTAGTAGTTTGTGGTAGTAATTGCTATTGTAGTTGTTGTTGTTGTTGTTGTTGTTGTTTCTGCTGCTGCTGCTTTAATACTGGTAGTAGTGACGGAAGTACGAGTAGAATGAGTAATAAAACTAATTTCGAAAGCTATTAAAGAAATTGCCAATGCTTCAGCGTATATTCCATAACGAAACACACACACACACACACACACACACACTGTACGAACATTCTTCAGCCCGCAGGGAAATACAAGGCCACATGTAACTAGTGATAACACGCGTCTTAACACACCTGCCTGAATACTCGCGCAGGTGAGGAAGGAGAGCTCTGAGTGGCCACACCTGTACCACTTGTGCTCACTAGGAAAACTTTATACTATACCGAGAAGTGAGCAAGTGTGGTGTTGGTATATATGAAGGAATTTAAAGAAACGCATAATAATAAATGGCAGTGTTTATACCAGAGAAAAATAAATAAGATGTAGGAGATGTTTGTTTCTCTCTCTCTCTCTCTCTCTCTCTCTCTCTCTCTCTCTCTCTCTCTCTCTCTCTCTCTCTCTCTCTCTCTCTCTCTGTCTTTGTCTTCAGGTCTCGGTTTACATTTACATCTCCGTATTTATGTTTCTCTGTCTCTCCTTGTCGATATGATAATTATGATTGTGGCGTGACTGATATTACCTGAGCGTTCCTAATTATCCATTTGTAAGTGTGTGTGTGTGTTTGTGTGTTTGTAATAGTTTATGCATGTATACTCACTCTTCCTTCTGCATAACTGGAATATACTCGATTCAAAACAAGGATACAGTGTGGAAGTTAAAACATTCCGTGCACACGAGTCGGCATTCGAGACATTGCATGGGAGGTGTAGCGTGCCAAGGCCAGCCCGGGGTAAGTGTGAGCCAGCGAAGGACACGAAGGTTCATTGCCACTGTTTAGCTCGCCTCGGCTCTGCTACCGGGAGGAAGAAAGGGCAGCTATGAATAAACGCCCCATCGACACGGAAGGGCGTAATGTGTTGGCGTGAAGGTATGGACTGATATGGCCTGTCATTATATTAACCCCTTCCGTACCAGGACGAGTTTTCTATTAATTCTTCTTACTATTTGGTGATTTTATGCAGCTTCAGAAACTTATGTAAGGATTAAAATGGTGAAGACATTGACCATTAATTTTCTAACCTCCATAGAACTTTTCTAATGTCAATACAATCGTCTCATCATACACAAACTCATGGTAAAAATGCGTCCCAGTACTGAAGCGGATAAAAGTCATGAATATAGGTGTGAGTTTGGACGATTTTTTGAAACACTTCTGCGCTCCACGAAATAAAAGGTCTAGTTGAAGCTACACGTTTTCAATAATGTATTTATGGTTCTAGTGAAATGCTAACAAGAATTTTACATCACTAACGGGAGAAACACTCGTGAGAACTGAGCTTATTATCCCAGTGGCCTTTGGAAATAGTAGTGAAGGTAAAGCATGGCAGAATACAGGCCTTTTTCTTATAACCAAGAGTGTGCTTCGGTTAGATGGAGTTACTCAGGCTATATTAGTCAGTCTATGCATAAAGTTAGCGCCTGTATTCAGAAACGCCTTGCCTTATCACTACGACAATTTTCAAGACCACAGAGACAGTTGGCTGGGATTTTAAGACAGTTTATCTTTTAAATTAACTAGAACTCTTCCCAATCTATCATCAGAACCATAAAAATACTCAAAAAAAGCGAATATTTTCAACTAGAGCCTTTGGAAAGCAGTGATGGTGAAAGATAAAAGTGTTTCAGAATATTGACCACAGACTCATATTGAAACAGCGGGTAATTTAGTGTTTCCGTGGAAGAGGCGTATTTTTCTTATGCTATATTGACGTCTGTTCAAGGTACGTACTCAAACGATTTCTTAAGGTTCTGGTGCAGTGTTAAAGGGTTTCTGAAAGGAGTTACGACTATGTACGGAGAATTGTTAGAGGAGGGAGGGGAAAAATATAAGACTTATGCTAATTCTTTATGTAACTTCACGGAATATTTTCTTTTGAAGTTTACACGAAATATTCTGACTTTAAAACGTTCCTTGTTACCTGTACTCTCTCTCTCTCTCTCTCTCTCTCTCTCTCTCTCTCTCTCTCTCCATTATTACTACCATCACAACCAACACACACACGCTCCCTCTCTCTAGTAGCACCAAAACAACATCACCAATCACCTCACCCCCATCTCACCCCTTCGCTACCGTCTTGTTTGTCAGTAAACACA
>NC_059268.1:15674183-15676683 GCF_017591435.1 Portunus trituberculatus | reverse complement strand
AACACTACACACACGCGCCGCACCTTCAGGGAGGAGGAGGGAGTGGGGAAGGGTAGAATCTCCCTCTCTCCTCTCTCTCTCTCTCTCTGTCTCTGTCTCCTCATTCTTTTAATACTCCTAAGGTCACATAAAGGTCACTCAGAACTGCGTGTTTGTAAGAGTGCGGTAAGAGTGCGGTCAAACTCTGAGCTTGGAGACAGATGGTGTTTAATCCTTTCAGTACTGAGATGCATTTTTATCATGCGTACGATTAGACGATTTTATTTACATTTCTAAGGGTCTATGGAGGTCAGACGATTAATAGCTAGAGTCTTCACTATTTCAATCCCCTACATGAGTTTCTGAAGCTGAATGAAGTCAGAAAATAGTAATAAACAGAATAGATATAGCGCGTCACAGTATTGAAGAGGTTAAAGGTTTGACGCGTACGTAATACTTTAGCATAAGACTGTAGCGGGTTTTTTTTTTTTACATATACTTTGAATGTCGAAGTTGAAATTGCGCGTAGGTTGAACTGTTGCATACCTTACGATCCCGCGTGTATGTAGCTCCAACACATGCAGTTCTCGTATTGCTATTACGTAAATCAATCACTCAAGCTCACTGCGTAGCTAAGGACACGTGCAAGGATCCGTGGTGCTTTCCAACGTTTCTGTGTCTTATCTAACATCATTCAACAAACCTTACTGAAAATTACCGGGATATTCAGCAGTGTTTTCATGAATCTAGGGACGGTTTTACGAGATTCTATACAATTAATTAGAGAAAATACCTGTCAAAACCCGATTATCTGTGTTTTCAAAGACACGAAGTAGATTTTTACGAGGGTATAAAATGTTGGAGACTAGGAAATGTATAGTGGTGATGTGCGCTGCCTTCAGAACGGTAAAGGTGACGCTAGGCACGTGCATCTCGTTCTAAAATGTAGTGTCGAAGCTATTTTTGGAGTGAGGAAGACGTAGTAGGAAGAAAAAAATGTAAATAATGTGTAATTTAGTATGTTTTGAGCTCAGCGGTGTAGGAATGTCATGGAAGGGAATTGTATGTTTAGACGCTGAGGAATATCATGCTTTATTCTCTATTTTTATTTTTTTATTTTTTTATTATTCTCTTAAAGTTTTATTTCACATTTCTTTATTCTTTCTCTCCTGTTTCCTTGTCTCTTCACTTATTTAGTTTTCCATTTTTTGTCTCTCTTTTTTCTTATTTTTTAATTCTCTTCTCTTCTTGTTCACATTTCTTCACTCCTACATTTCTTTCTTCAATTATTCATCTTTCATCATTTTCATCCTATGCTTCATCATCATAATCATCACAGTCCTCTTAAAAATTTCTTCACTCCTATATTTTTCTTTTCTTTATTCACTAATTCATCTTTCATCATTTTCTTCCTATGTTTCATCATCATAATCATTACACCATCCACATAAATATCATGTTCTGTTTGTTCATTTTATAATCTTTCCTTTGTTGTCATCTTTATTGTCATCGTTGTAACCCCCTTTGTCCTCCGCCTTCCTATTCTCCGCCTCCTCCTCCTTCAAGTCACGCGAGCCAGTACAAACCAGTCAGTTACCTTAGCAGTGGGTCCATAGTTCCGTGACAGTCTGAGGGACGCACGACAAGCACATTTATCCTTGGTTCTCAAGCACACCACGCCTCGCAGACTTCCCTAATGATAGCTCCTGTATTCTAGATTTATGGCAGATGAATATATTGCCTTTGACAGCATGCATCATTGTCGCAGGTAAATATCTAAAGCCTCAGTGACGAAGAGAGGCCGCCGCAGTGATGTCGCCTTGCCATTAGAGCACAGTCATCACCGCCTGCAGGTCTCTACAATCTGCAGTAAATTGTCTTCTCTACCTCCCTGATGGAACCCCTTTAAAATTTCGTCAATATTTTAAGGTGATATACTCCGCTCTTGCGTGTGCAGGTGTGTGTGAATGGAAGTCGCGTAGTTGAAGGCCCTTTTTCATCGTTTTTTTTTTTTTTTACGTTAAAATGGTAAAATTCCGTGCTCGCTTTTGAGTTCGTTCCAGCGAGATCCCCAGTGACGCCTGCCGGTTCCCCTCAAGAATTCCCAGATGTTCCAATTGAAGGATTCCTGGAACACCACCATTTTCCAGATCGCACAAAATTTGGAACTGTTTGAATTAGTATTTGGAATTCTGAATAAGAGAAGAAGAGTGTGGAGGAGGAAAATGAAGACGAGGAGAACGAATAAGATGATGGAAAAGAAAATGCGTTAGAGAAGGAAAAGGAGTGGGAGGAGGAGGAGGAAGAAGAGAATGAGGAATAGTAAATGAGTAATGAAAATTTTGTAGATTATATATGCACGAAAATTAATTACAATGAAGTGCACGATAAAATAGATTTGAAAAATATGCAAATTCTTTCGTTTTAAAACAACTCCCTCTTTAAATTAGTGTTTTTTCCACAATAGAGAGTAACGTCCTGCATATTTTCCTTCTTTTTTTTCTTGCTGCTGATAAAATAA
>NC_059268.1:15606683-15671683 GCF_017591435.1 Portunus trituberculatus | reverse complement strand
TGAGAGAGAGAGAGAGAGAGAGAGAGAGAGAGAGAGAGAGAGAGAGAGAGAGAGAGAGTCAACATTTATCCACAAAACCACAAGAGAAGCATAAACAAGCCGTTGTTTTGCTGACATAAAAAAAAACTTAATCAATTGGTGAAACGTTACAAGGACAAACTCTCTCTCTCTCTCTCTCTCTCTCTCTCTCTCTCTCTCTCTCTCTCAGTAGCATTGAATCCGACACCCTTATTTATTTTTCATATACTATTTTGTTTGCATTTATTTACCATTTACTTTAGCCACGCCTCATGTCTTATTACTCCCATTCACTGCATAATAACTCCACATGGTTGCTATTTTTACTCGCACTCAATTAAGCTTCAAATATTCACAAGTATTCACAAGCGCCGTCCTTTCAAGCTTGGTGTAGTTAGATTTTGAAAAGGGTATGATGAAACTCGTTCTCATATAGCCTTGTATATGAACCACATTGCTGAGCTGATTGAATGGCGGGCTTTGAAAAATATTCGATATATTTATATAGAGAGACATGATAAGGAATACTAAGAAACAGGTCGGGAGGTCATATATATTGTTAGACTTCCATTTCCTTATATTCTTGCTTATTTTTACATGTCATTTCACAAGTAACGGAACTCTAATAGGAAAAGAACAATTGGTGGCAGCAGGCAAGCATATTGTACCTAGGCACTGCAATGTGTGGACCTGAAGGCTTCTTAGAACTTACGCCCATATTCAGAAACCTCTTGATCTCTCACCACAACAGTTTTCGAAGGCCACAGAGACAACTTGCCGGGTTTTCAAGACAGTTTCTCCTTATACTAAACTAGAAATCTTGCCAATCCATCATCAGAACCATAAAACTACTCTTAAAAACACGAGTATCTGCAACTGGAGCCTTTGGAAAGTTGTGATGGTGAGAGAGCGAATCGTTTCAGAATACAGGCCTGAGAAAAGGATCAACGTAGAGATCTATTAACCCCTTCAGTACTGGGATGCATTTTTAGCTTGTTACTGGTATGACTACATGATTTTATTGACATTAGGAAGGGTCTATGGAGGTCAGAAGATTAATGGCCAAAGTCTTCACTATTTCAATTCCCACATAAGTTTCTGAAACTGTAAAAAATCATCAAATATAAGCAGAATGAATATGAAAACGTGTCCTGGTACTGAGTGGCTTAAGGGAAAGGAAAAGCTAGGCAGGTAAGGTAAACTGGGAGGAATAGGTCAGAGTAATGGGGCATTATTGTGTTTACTGATCTTATGCTGTTCTATTGTGTGATCCAGCAGTGTCCACAGCTCACCTGTCCCCCACGAAGCCTCCAGCCACTTGAAGACGAACCAGACTCTTCATCCCTGTTACGCCATCACAAAGAGCTCATCAAAACACACCTGCCAACCATTGCGAAAGTGTACTCAGCCCTCCCTGCCTTCCTCCTCTCCCTCTCTCCCCTCCAGCTCCTTATTTCTTCCTCCTTCTCCTCCCCCTTCTCATCTTCATCCTCCTTCCTGCTCCTTCTTCTCATCCTCCCTTAGCTTCTTCACCTTTACTCCCTCTTCTCTATCGTTTCTTCCTCCTCTTTTCCCTCCTCCTCCTCCTCCTCCTCCTCCTCCTCCTCCTCCTCCTCCTCCTCCTCCTCCTCCTTTTCGCCTCCTCATTACGAATTCCTGAAGGTGTTTTGAAAGAATTTATTATCCTGATATTTTTTTCTTATCTAATTTTATCTATTTTCTTTTTGTACGTTCATTTGTTCGTCCTTTAAATTGCTTTTTTGTTGTGTGTGTACTGATTCTTTTTCTTATTGCTTTTTTTTGTTATGATAAATCAAATCAGTTTCTTTTATATTTGTTTTCTCTTTCTGTTTTTATTTCAATTACAATTCTCCGTCACCTTTAAGTCTTTGTTTAGTTTTATTTTTATTTTATTTGTCTTTCCTTTTTTTCCTATTGTTGATATTGTTCTTTTCTCTTTTTATTGTGTGTCATTCATTTTTTTTATTTGCATTTGCTTGTCCAGTTTCTCTCTCTCTCTCTCTCTCTCTCTCTCTCTCTCTCTCTCTCTCTCTCTCTCTCTCTCTTCCCTCTTCCTATGCATTTCTCACCCTCATAAATCTTCTTGCTCCTTTTTTTTTTTTTTTTTGCTTTCTTTTCTCTATTTTTTTTTTTTTACTCAGTCACGCACCAGTATTTCTAGTCTAACAATCACTTTTATTTCCTTTCGTTTGCATTTCTTTTTCTTCTTTCGTTATTTTTTTCAGCGTACAGTTTCTCACTTAATACGAAACTTAACATTGTCTTGCCATTGTAAACATTTCTATCTCATTTTTTTTTTCTCTTTTCATATTATGTTATTGATTTTTTGTGTATTTTTAATCTTCCTGCTTTTGTTTTTTGTTTTTTTCCTTCTTAATTCTACTATTGTCTTTTTCCTCGTATTGTTCTTCTGCGTTTACAAAACTCATGCACTGCAAAAAAGTAAGTCCATCTAAATCACTAGTTATTCTTCTTCTTCTTCTTTTCTTTTATCTCTTTTTTATCAGCTAAGCCAACAGTTCTTCTTGTTCTTGTTCTTGTTCTTGTTCTTCTTCTTCATTTTCTTCTTTTTTTCTTCTTCCTGTCCTTCTTCTTTTTACTCTTTTTATCACCTATGCCACCACATCTCCTTCTTCTTCTTCTTTTTCTTCTTGTTCTTCACCTTTTCGTCCTTCTTTTTATCAGCTTGCATGTTTTGTGGTGCACGAGGAGCGTCAAGGCAATGGTTACAGATCCGTTGGCGCCCACATCAGCACCACCAATCCAGTGTGTATCTAACAAGCATAGTATCATCCTCTTGTGTTGATTTGTATTTCTTCAGGGTTGGTTAACTTTTTTTTCTCTCCCTTCCCTCATTTTGTCTCTCTTTTTCTTCGTCTTTACTAGATCATGTGATAAGGTTTTCTCATTCAGATTTTTTTTTCTCGTTTGCTTTCTCTCTCACATTATTTTTTTTTCTCTCTCTCTCTCTCTCTCTCTCTCTCTCTCTCTCTCTCTCTCTCTCTCTCTCTCTCTCTACAAGAAGTGATAGAGGTAAGAAGCATAAATCAGCTGAACAAATATAGATACGAAGATACAAAAGCATAGTTCAAGATCTGTATACTGCACCAAGGTCATCATAAACACACACACACACACACACACACACACACACACACAGAGTCAATTATGCACTGTGATGCTTTACTGCAGGGAGTCAGGTGTTTTATTGACATCCTCAGCGATTTACGAGGCCTCCCCTTTTGGCAAAACACTCAGGTTACTACGTCTTATTTGACTTGCTAAACCCTCGGCTCCTTACGAGGGGATGAGTGACAAATTCGTAGCTTAAGGTCGGTAGACGAAGATGTGCTAATTTAGTATAAGTTATATACATATAATTTCTTACAAGGGAGTTACTGACAAGGCATTGGCATTCGATATAAGATGAGAAAATAATAAAAGATATGATTCATTCTCTAGCCATTCTGTAAATAGTCATACAAAGAAAATAAATAATAGCTACAGAGTTTTTGGAGTTTGATGAAGAAAATATACTGTAACTTTAGAATATGATGATAAGAGTAAAGTTTACTATTAGAATAACATAAATATAGTTCATATGAGAGAGAGAGAGAGAGAGAGAGAGAGAGAGAGAGAGAGAGAGAGAGAGAGAGAGAGAGAGAGAGAGAGAAAGAGAGAAAGAAAGAAAGAAAGAAAGAAAGACATAGACAGAGAATATCTGTGAGTGTGTGTGTTCATTCATACTATACACCCTTGCTAACAACCCTACAGCAGGATGAGATGCAGGAACCAACTAAATTTGTATCGTCCTTTGTTGTGTCCGTCTGTGTTGCTGGTTGACTGCGTGGGTGTTCAAGGACGGTACCAAGAGGCACTAGTAAGATCCAATACGAAGCGCGTTGCGTACGAGTAGCTTGTGCCAATGAGAGCTGGTGACGTTGCAGGGTGTGTGAGGAAAGCTAAAGTGATCCCCCTATTTACAAGCAAGTCAGATGGAGATACAGGTGAAGATAAGGAAGACCATCAGAGAGGTAGAAAGTGTAAGAAGAAGTAAATGGAATGAGATTAGATGTAGAGGGAAATAATAGAGAAAAGTAATGAATAAGGAGTACCTGAAACTTTGAATGATGATGAAAAAGAAGAGAAGTAGAAGAAAAACATGAAAATTTGGAAGGATAAGGAGAAATAAAGGGAATGAGATTAAATGTAGAGGAAATAAGAGAGAAAAGCAATGAATGAGTAGTAAGGAAAGCTTCGAAGGATGATGAAAAAAAGGAAGAACTAAAAGAAAATCGTGAAAATGAAAATAAGGAAAAAAAGAACAGGAAATAAACAGAGAAGAACATGGAAATACGAAGAAAAGGATGGGAAAAAGGAAAGAAAATAATGGAAATTGACTTTTTTTCCTATTTTACGTTTTAGAAGTAACACGAACGAACTTCCCCACAATTTCTGTTCGCTAAACCCGCCCATTTCACGAGCAATCTGAATAGAAACAAATTTGAAAACAAACTTATGATCAAAGATAAAAAATGGAGGAAAATGAACAGGAAAAGGGAGAGATAAGAGAGATAGAAGAAAGAGAGGATGATTTATGTGAAATGCAGAAGAGAGGAGATAAGTAAGAGCTGCGCTGAGGGAAGAGAAGCAAGCAAGGTGAGTCTAGTTGGAGGTCATGAATGCACGGCTTGTCAGGAATGATGTGGCATGAGTGTGGGCAGCTGGAGAGGGTGGGAGAGGAAAGAGTGAGTAGGAGAGGAGAGCAGTGATAACAAGCACACTTAATTACCCACTCAAGGAAAGACAGACATTGATTTAGGTCGTTGATGAGATGCAGGATTCTGAACTTTTCCCCCTTTTCCACTGGTTCAATCGTTTTTTCGTCTCTTTATAAGTAAAAGAAAAGAACCACATGCATCCTGTTACAAGTCACTTTTTATATTCACTCAACGTGTAAAGAAAATATAAAGTAAAAGATGAATGTATGAAATCCGCTTTCCTCTAAATGAAGAGAGAAAAAGAGGACGACTAATTTATACAAAAGTGCATAAAGCTGAAGAATGCATCAGTCATTTCCTCGACTTTAGAAAAAAAAAGCAAGGAAAATAACTTTTACTTCACAGCAGCACAAAAAGGATAGATAGTAAATCATAACAGAAAAGTAAAAACTCCAAGAAGACACTAATTTCTCACTTGACGAAAGTAAAAATGTAAACAAAAAAAGATGGACGCTTGAAGAAAAGAAAAGAAAAGGACAGGAAAGTAAAAAATAAATCAAACAGGAATGCATGAAGTTATACAACCTTACTATCTTATTACTATCTTCCCCTCAATGACAGCGAATAGTTAGTCCCCCCCCTACAACCCCCGGCACTAAAAAAATAAGCCTGACTGACCAGTAATGCGGAGAAACATACGTGCTAACAAGAACTATCTTTTACTTATGAAACGATAAGCATTAGCAACCGTCACATGTGAAAAAAAAATTAATATAAAGGCCAAAAAAAAAAAACGTCTTTCTTCCATCACCGAGGAAAAAAAAGCGAGTGGAAACTAAATATTTTACTGGGAACGTGGAGCGGTCTGACAATATGAATACGTGTGCGTAATTAGAGTTTTCCTTCCAATTTACTCACTTATGTGTAGACGCGTTTATGATAACTTCATTTTTGACGTGAATATTAAAGGTGTCAAGTCTATAATTGGTTCATACATTTACCTGCTGTTATTTCATTACTTTTTTCTGTCGCTCATTTATTCCTGTTTTTATAAGCCAACTGGCCTTGTCTTAATGTTGAGTTATGAACACTGCATGCGTAATGGGTTGCAAAATTTCTTATTCACGAGCCTAGAGTGAGAAAAACGAATATTGGATCATGAATACACTAGAGGCTTAAATATTATAAATTGTTGCTCTTGTTATTGTCACTTTAACCCCTTCAGTACTGAGACGCAGTTTTACCATGAGTCTTTGTTGTGATTAGACGATTTTATTTCCATTAGGAAGGATCTATGGAGGTCACAAGATTAATGACCAGAGTCTTTACTATTTCAATCCCCACATAAGTTTCTGATGCTGTGAAAAATCGCCAAATAGTCCCCAGGATGAATATGAAAACGCGTCATGGTACTGAAAGGGATAATTGTTACTTTAAGGACCAAAAAACCTACTGACGTGTGTGTATGCATGTGTATGTGTGTGTGTGTGTGTGTGTGTGTGTGTGTGTGTGTGTGTGTGTGTGTGTGTGTGAGCAGTTTTTCCCACTAACATCTTCCTTCCACTCAAGAGGGTGTTTGTACGAGTGTCTGCTGACGAAGGAGTGAGGCAGAGGTGAGCAAGGATGAGCTGTTTCCTTCTTCTTAGGTGGGTCATAAATGTTCCTCACGTGTCTCAAGTGGACGAGGAGGAGGAGGAGGAGGAGGAGGAGGAGGAGGAGGAAGAGTGTGATATAAGGGGAAGATCTAAAACACACACACACACACACACACACACACACACACACACACACACACACACACACACACAAACACAAACACCTGCTCATATCCTGCTGACCGAGGGCTGACGTGGCAGACCTCGCGGCCTTCGACAAAATCTGTACCTTCCTCACACACGCCCCGAATTACTGACTAATGGAGCACAGGAGGAAAAATAGAACAACAGGAAGAACACCACATGCCATGAAGATTACATTATAACAAAGGGCATATTTAACATTCCTTTTTTTTTATATATATAATACACTTAATGGATATAACAATGGAGGTGATGAGGAGGAGGATGAGGAAGAGGAGGAGGAGGAGGAGGAAGAGCAGGAGGAGGAGGAACACAAAGAAAGAACAAAAAACAGCATACTTTTCAGCTTCCACGGAAATGCTTATGGTGTCTATAATAACAAACAGAGTAGAAAACTCAAACGGAGGATGAGGAGGAGGAAGAGGAGGAGGAGGAGGAGGACGAGGAAGAGGAGGAGGAAGAGGAGAAGGAGGAGAATATAGAGCATTTCACATACTGGACATAAGAGAGGAGGAATATTTCAAAGAATAGACGAGTAAGATGAATGAGATCACCAAGAATGCACAGAAAGAAGGAGGGGAAAGAAGAGAAAAACGAACAAGTGATGTCCGTATAAAAATCGAGGAGGAACATATACAGAAACGCAAAGAAGAATGATAATGACCGGGAGGAGGTGATGGATGGGAAGGAGAGGAGAATTACAAAGGAACTAGGGCGAGTAGAAGAACAGGTGATGAGGAGAGCTCCCCCACATAACTTATCTCCACAATCAGTTATCGGTTATCAATGCAAAGTAAACAAGACGAGGTTCACCGGGCAAGTGGTGCTCGATTCGCCCTTCAGCCTTTCAGCCCTTCAGCTCGTCAACTCTGAGTCCTTATCGCAGCGTAATGGGCAGGCAGTGAACGCTGGCTCTGTATGGAGACTCCTGGCGGGGTGCGGGAGGTCAGCGGCGTCGAAATGTTTGTTTGGACGGCGTGTGCTCCTGGAGGATGCAGGCGGTGACTCAGGCCAGCGGTGCGTGAGTCAGGCGGCCGCGTGAGGGTATCCACTCAGCTAATTGACCGACGGGCTGGCGGGCGCCTTGAAGGTCTCGCTGGTGCCCCGGGGAGGTACTACACTAAAGGCCCTTGTGTCGCTACTTAATGGTGAGCAGCGTTTCCGTTACACTGGCACAGGTTGGCGAACACCGGGCCGGCCAGTGCAGGGCGTCCTAAAGGCGGTTATATGCAGGATGAAGAGGTGTTCCTGTGGCGTGTTTGTGCATAGCAGGGGAGGATGTGGCGAGTGGCTAATGTGTTTTCCTCTCTTTCCACGTAGTTTGTTTGATAAGGCTTATCAATCAGATTATTGTCATTATACCTTTGTTATTACTGTTATTATTATCAATAGTAGTAGTAGTAGTAGTAGTAGTAGTAGTAGTAGTAGTAGTAGTAGTAGTAGAAGCAGTAGTAGTAGTAGTGGTGGTAGTAGTAGTAGTAGTAGTAGTAGTAGTAGAGAGAAGAAGAAGAAGAAGAAGAAGAAGAAGAAGAAGAAGAAGAAGAAGAGAAGAAGAAGAAGAAGAAGAAGAAGTAGTAGTAGTAGTAGTAGTAGTAGTAGTAGTAGTAGTAGTAGTAGTAGTAGTAGTAGTAGTAGTAGTAGTTGTTGTTGTTGTTGTTGTTGTTGTTGTTGTTGTTGTTGTTGTTGTAGTAGTAGTAGTAGTAGGAGTAATAGTAGTAGTAGTAGAAGTAGTAGTAGTAGCAGTAATGATAAGAAGTTAATAATAGCGACAAGAAAAAAGCACAGTGGTAATTAAGACGCAAACGACAACAACAACAACAACAACAACAACAACAACAACAAGAATAAAACAAGAATAAAGAGAGAGAGAGAGAGAGAGAGAGAGAGAGAGAGAGAGAGAGAGAGAGAGAGAGAGAGAGAGAGAGAGAGAGAGAGGGCGAGCGAGAGAGTGATTAACTGACAAAACGACTGACCAACCGATTGATTCTCTGATGAACTTAATCAACAACACAATACAACACACCACAACACACCACACCACAACACAACACACCACAACACACCACACCACAACACAACACAACACAACACAACACACCATAATACACCACAACACAACACACCACAACACAACAAAACACACCACACCACAACACAACACACCACACCACAACACACCACAACCAGCCAGGCGAGGTCACATCACGCAGGAGGAAGCGGAGAAGGACAGAGGAAAGACTACTGATACCGGTAATGACTGCTGATGGTGACTACGTAGTTCTGACGCAGGACACTTGACGCAAAAAGACGTGACAAGCGTTCCTATCAGCACAAACAGATATAGCCGGATATTCTCCTATCTGTTGTCGCGAAGCCTTCCTTCCTTCCTGACGACACATCCTCTGCAGGAGTTCCACGTGTTCACCCTTCACGACACTAATGACTCGTGAGTGATTGTGTGGGGTGGATAAGGCCATAGAGAGACAAAAGACCAAAACAGGACGGAAGAATAGATGATACCAGATATTTTGGTGTAATTATTCTGAGCTACTTGATGTAATGAAAGATGTTAGGCAGTGAAAACGAGGAACATAAAGATCAAACAGTACCAAAGCTTGAGGTTCTTATAAGTGTGTTTAGCTAAGTATTCTAAGCTGACTTTTGCTAACTCCTGGATCTTTAAGGGAACTAGCAATCCAATAGACTTTTTATTCTTTTACTTTTGTTGCCTTTAGTCAGCTTCCTCTCTGTATAAAAATAAGAAAAGTAAGAAAGAAAAAGCGATATGGCAAAGAGCGAATAAGACTAAGATTGATAAGAAATAAACAAAATATGGCTGAAAAAATGAAAAGAAAAAAAACAGGAGGACAAGAAGAAAGACTTATGATGACAACAATCAGAAGTAAGAATGAGGAAGGAGAAAATAGGAAAGATTCTAAAAAAAAAAAAAGGATGCAACTTATTCCATGCTCATCCATTTCCTCGAGAAGGTGAGAGACTTACATGACTTGGTTTCTCGTCGCCTTGAACCAGCATCATTTTGTTCCTCGCTCCTCCACTCCGCTCATAAATACCACTAAAACAAGGGCAGAATCAAGGCGAGTGGAGAGTGGAAACCAAGAGGAGGGCGTGTGAAAGGAGAAGAGGAATCGAAGACCAGAGGGAAGTGGGTGTAGAGCGATAGTAATGGTAATAGTAGGAGTGGATAAAGAGGAAGAAGAGAGGGAGAATAGGACTAAAGAATGAGGAGAAATACAGAGAAAGAATTAGTATAAGATGACTGAAGGATGAAGAGGACGGAGACGACAATGAGTATGAGAACAACAGCCATGACAACAATTACATCGAGAAGAATAAAAACATTCACTAGATTGACTGACTTGTGGCGTAGGAACAACAAAACAACACAGCGCCGCCAGGGTTACGAGAGAGCGCTGTCCATCCCCTGAGAACACAGTGAAGAGGAGAGGCAAAAATTCAAGAAGAGGAAGAAAAAAGAGAGAAATCAAATTAAGAATAGAAAAAAGAAGGAAAAAGTAAATATAACACAGGTGAGAATAGAAAAAGGGAGCTAAAACAAGGAGACGGAAATGAACAAAATAAATAAGCCAAACAGACGAGGGAGAATGAGGAAAAGGAAGCAAAACAATATCAAATCAATGAAGAAAGAAGTCAATAGAAGGAAAAGGAAGAAAGAAGAGAATAAAAGTGAAAACTAATATGAAAGAAAGTAAGAAAAAGGAAAGATTCAACATAAAATAAGAAAAAGCGAGAAAAACGAAGCAAAAAAGAAAATACACTGCCATTAAATGTAAAAACTAAGAAAAAAAAGTGGGTGATATTATCCAGCCATACTCCCCACCTCAGAATCACATTTTGACAACAATGGACAACAAAAGAACGAATGAAACTTTTATACTAACGTGATACAATAACAACATACGCCTTCTCCTCCTCCTCTTCCTCCTCTTGCTGCGGCTCCTCCTCCTCCTCCTCCTCCTCCTGTTCCTCCTCCTCGTCTTCCTCCTTTATAGAGCGTATACGAGCCAGTTCTCAGGACAAGAAGAGAGGGAGAGAAAAAAAGAGTAGATATAATACGTCTTTTCTGAGAGGATCATGAAGATATATAGAGGAGACGGAGGAACGCTGTTATGGGAGTCGGAAGTGCCTTGGCCTGCCGCTCTGCTCCTTACCGTCTAGTTTTCGTCCTGACCCAACCAATTCCAACAACCCGTCTGTCTCTTCCCTGTCTGTCGCTTTCCATCATGCCCCAAGACTCAGGACGTTAGGGAAAGCTGTCCTTGCCTCACTCCACGAAACCCAAGGAGTGAAGAGGCTCTACGATTCCACAAGGGTTATCACGTGTTTACTGTTTTCATGCCACGACTGTTCTAGAGCCTAATGAAAATTGAAGTGAATGAAGGACTTTTATGACATCTTACGGCCATATTCAGAAACGCCTTGCTCTCTCACCACGAGAATTCTTCGTTCCCATAAAATGACTAGGCGGGTTTTCAAGACAATTTCTCCTTATGATAAACTAAAAAGTAGAAATCTTGGTAATCCATCACTAGAACAATTAAAATACCCTTAAAAACATGAGTATCTTCAACTAGAGCTTTTGAAAATAGTCATCGTGAGAGAGCAAACCGATTCTGAATACTGGTCTTAACTTAGCTGGATAGACAGACAGGCAGACAGAGAGATGGATGAACACACAGGCATACACACTTTGATGTCACGTAATTATGACATCTATTGACATACAAGTGGCAGAGACGAGTGATGGAGGCGGTTAGTGGATGGCCTTTGTTGTGCAATGAACTCATAGAGACTGATGGTGATGATTAATTATAGTGAGTGTAGTGAAGGTAATTATCTTGTACTGTATTTTCAGCACACAATGGAGACTAACAGCACCAGTGGACGTGCCATTGATCACTATGTCCTTTACCTTGTTGCTGATAACTTCGCTCGGTTAAAGTTCAATAGAGTTAGAACATAAGAGAAGAGGAATCTACAAGAGGCTGTCAGGTCTACACGTGGCAGTCCCTGTATGAGCAAATCTACCTAATTCCATCTTTAATCTCCATCCATAAATTGATCTAATCTTCTTGTAGGTTGTAGGTGATCCATGCATTTAGGGGGAAACGAGGAGATGAAATAGATATAATTAGATGAATAAATAATCTCCCATGCTGACAGCTCACTGCTAGGAATCTGTATCTTCAAACGTGTCATCGCTTGATCTTCATTGCTTTCAAACGGCTGTAGTGGAGCTAAGTTATGGTCACTCACTGTCAAGAGAGAGAGAGAGAGAGAGAGAGAGAGAGAGAGAGAGAGAGAGAGAGAGAGAGAGAGAGAGAGAGAGAGAGAGAGAGAGAGGATGAGTGTGAAGTGAATGAGTGGACTTAGAAGCTGGCGAGAGTGCATGAAGGAAGCAGCTTAAAGAAAACACTGTCAACCACTTCAAGAACAAGCCAGGCAAACATCATCATCTGTGTGTGTGTGTGTGTGTGTGTGTGTGTGTGTGTGTGTGTGTGTGTGTGTGTGTGTGTGTGTGTGTGTGTGTGTGTGTGCATCGGTCCCTCCCTCTCCCCTGCCGTGCGTGAATCACCACAGACCACCGCTGTTCAGTTCTTTCCCACTGTCAGTAATTCCGAGGATGCGTTGTGAGGCAGCGATGAGTGAGGAACAGAAGAGACCTCTTATGTCCTTAAATCACTTACTTATTCCCTCCACCACACAAAGAAAATTTTTAATAAGCGCACAGAACTACCTCCTCTGTGGCGTAATCTGAAGTGGAGCTTGGGTGGAGGAGACGGCGACAAGGAGACGGACGCCTAGGAGGAATGCCCTAGCTGTGTTCGTATTCTGAAACGCTTTGCTGTCTCACCATGACTACTTTCAAAGGTCACAGAGATAAATAGACTGGTTTCTAAGAGGCTTTTCCTATCAGTTGTGTAGAAATCTTGTAAATCTGTCATTGGAATCATAAAAACATCTTTGAAAATCCGTGTCAACTTCAACTAGATCCTTTTGAAAGTTTTGGCGTTTCAAGAAAGTGTCTCAGAATATGCTACAAATATTCATGAACACTGACCTGACACTGACTGCATTGTGACGCGGTTCTCTGTGTTGTGTGTGTAACTTCAAGATGTGGTGGCTGTGGTAATGGTGCCCTCTGCTCCTTCTCAGCCTCAGGACACATTTACCTGAAAGTAGAGAGGACGATGTAAAGTAATGAATGAGCGGCAAGGGGAAGGCTTGGAATAGTAAAGAGGACGCAGGAACACGACACACATTAGCTACATAAATCAGTCTTTCCTCGCATTAAGCCCTTTAGTACTGGGACGCATTTTTTTACCATGAGTTTTGGATATAATTGGACGATTTTATTTACATTAGGAAGGGTCTATGGATGTCAGAAGATTAATGGCCACAATTTTCACTATTCTAATCCCAAAACAAAGCTGTATAAAATCAAACAGTAAGTAGAATTAATATGAAAACGTGGCATGGTACTGAAGTGGTTAAAATACTCCAATTAACATAACAAGGGTTCAATATAAAACACAGCTTAATGATCTCTTAGTGCCATGAGTCATGATATATACGCCTTACAAAAATACATACTCCTGAATCGAAGTGACTAATTCATCTACCAAGCTTCCTCCTGCAGAGAATATCAAACAGTACACACATAAGTTCAAAGGTTACTGTAATGGCCTTCTTCCTCTTCTCCCGTGTCGCTTTCCTCGGTGGCATGAATTTATGAGTCGTACGTGCAAAAGGAGTGACTTTAACGTGTATAAGAAATGAGAGACTTGAGTGCACGAGAGGTAAGTGACTGGCGATATTTACAGGATGGAGTAACTTGGCGTGCTTTCTCTCTCTCTCTCTCTCTCTCTCTCTCTCTCTCTCTCTCTCTCTCTGCTCACCCATCCTCCATCCCATTTCATCTTCCCTCCTTTCTTTTTTCTCTCCCCGTGCTCTTTCCTCCCTTCCCCTCCCTCCCATTTCCTCTCCTCTCCTCCCTGGGCATACTTTTCTCTCTCCTCCCTCTTCCTTTCCCAGCCCTCTTTGCTCTTTCCTCCCCTCTTCTTCCTCCCATTTCCACTTCTCCCCTACCTCCTTCATTCCCCCTTCTACCCTAGACCCTGGCATCGGTCCAGTTGGCATGGGCAGGGCGGGGCTGGTCTGACTGACTGGCTGGCTGGCTGGCTGGCTGGCTGGCTAGAGATGCTGACTGTTATGGGTTCAAAACATTGCAATAAACTCAAGATTTCCTCAGCATTTCCTTTGCCAACACCTATCCACACTACGTGCACATTCCTTGGTACTTTCAGCCTCTTTTCCGGCTCTATGTCGTGTTTCTGCAGCGTCACGAGGTGGAATTTTAAGACTAACTGTCCATTCCCAGGCCATTAATCTCCCCGAGCGATGCTGGGATGCGGGGGATAAACCTTCTCTCCCTTTTGTCTGTCGTCACGCCGATGTTGCGATAGGCCTACAAGAGCGTGGTGGTGCAATTATTTATTTCCTGGAGGCAGTTGGTCGTTCTATGGATGATAAATGGAAGATAAACAAGGGGAGTTCAAGCAGTGAGTCAGCGCCGGGTGGTTGGGGAAGGAACCCTGCATAGCTTGGATGGCCTGGCTGGAAACGTCGCGCCCCAGAGTCACTCACGAATCCCTCATGCGTGTGTTCTGGCGGTGCTCTCAGAAAGTATCATGCTGTAGTGGCTCCTTTTATGCAAGAAAACTGGTCAAGGGCTACATAAAACGAAAAAAATGGCCTACTTAGTTGCCGGTCCCTTCTAGGTCTGAATTAGCCAATAAAAAAGGATTGATGTCTTGAAACCTCCCCCTTAAATGAAGTTAAGTCACAGGAAGTTGGAAATATAGAAACAGGTCGCGTGTTTCAGAGTTTACTAGAGTATGAATGATTGAAAGTAATAGTTAACTCTTACATTAGGGTGTTGGACAGAGTAGGAGTGAGAGGAAGATAACCGTGTCTACAATCTAGGAAGGATTTAATGTTATTTTATCTTTCATGGAGTTCTGAGTAATTTCTGAATCCATTAAGATTATATATGGTTATTTTTATACAGTAACTTTGTGTAGTTGTATATGGAATTAGAGAATTGTATGTGAGTGAAGGATTTAACCCCTTCAGTACCATGACGCATTTTCATATTCATCCTGGTTACTATTTGATGATTCTATATAGCATCAGAGACTTATGTGGGAATCAAAGTAATGAAGACTCTTGCTGTTAATCTTCTGACTTCCATAGACCCTTCCTAGCATAAATAAATTTTGTCTAACCATGCCCAAAACTCATGGTTAAAAGAAGTCCTCATTTCAAGAACTATCTCATTTAGCTTTTTTCTCAGCTATTTTAACCTCAACCCGCTTAGAATTTGGTATCCAATAGCTGTGTGTCGGTAAAATTCGCGTGACGGAATTTAAAGAAGCGATTCCATTTTATCGATCTTTAAAGGCACTGATTTCAGACTCAACGTTTTAATGTTTAGAACTTCAATTTTCCGATCGTTTGGATCTTTTTTATTGGCAGTAAACAGTCAAAGAAGTATCTTTGTGCCAAATGTATTTCAAGCAATCCATTCAAGATGTAGAACGTGTATATGTTTCTTCTCTATATATTTTCCTCTATAGCTGAAAAAAATAAGGAAAAAATCAAGGTTTCATCAAATTAAATGGAGCATGTAATTAAAACAAGATATTTCATAAAGGATAGGACTAAACCAACAATTAAACAAATGGATTGCTCCCACTCGTCTACTTTCAGATAATCCCTTCAGGAGTCACAACAGCGGATCGCTCTTCACCTTATCCTACCTTCTGTCTTTTGTCTATAGTACCACTCACTTCATTGTCTTCCTTCACAGTATACATAAAACATACCAGAAGAAAAGGCAAGTGGTAAATCAAGAGAGGAATAAGGAAGATGGAATGAAGGGGATGAAGACGATGAGTAACACTAAGGCCCGTGTTCAGAAACGCTTTGCTCTCTCACCACGACTATTTTTCATGGCCACAGAAATTATTAGCTGGGGATTTTCAAGAGGGTTTCTCCAGCTGATAATGCAGAAATCTTCTCACACCTTAAAAAATTTCGTGTACATTTAAATAAAGACTTTTGAAATAGTGGAGGTGAAGCACTGAAAACTTTGAAAATATGAGCTTAACCCCTTCAGTACTAGGACACATTTTCTCACGAGTTTTTGGGCATGATTAGACGATTTTATTTACATCGGGAAGGGTCTATGGAGGTCAGAGGAATAATGGCCAGAATCTTCACTATTTCAACCCCCACCTAAGTTTCTGAAATTGTATAAAATTCCCAGATAGTA
The DNA here is from genome assembly GCF_017591435.1 of Portunus trituberculatus. Classification (NCBI taxonomy): domain Eukaryota; kingdom Metazoa; phylum Arthropoda; class Malacostraca; order Decapoda; family Portunidae; genus Portunus; species Portunus trituberculatus. The sequence goes on along the minus strand of NC_059268.1, from coordinate 15,655,745 downwards.
AGAGGAATGAATATGGAAACGCGGCATGGTAGTGAAGGGCTTAAAAGTAACAGTAGTGCAGTGTAGCCCCGCCACTGTGACTCATTTGGGGGAGTTGTGTTCATTCCTTCTTAATAAAGACTGTATGCAGACGTTTTCTTTGTGAGTTAATATGCTGTTCATTGTGGCACTTGTCTGCTGTTGTTTATTTGTGTGTGTGTGTGTGTGTGTGTGTGTGTGTGTGGATGGCGGGTGCGAGTGTTAAGACAGATAAACAAACTGACACACAATCATTTACCACTTCTATTTCAGTATTCTTTCAACACACCAAGGAAAAAGTACTCAACACAAAGAATCATCAAGTAACATCCCACCTTCCCTATTTACCATATCTAAGAATCCAGGTTATTTTTTTTTCTCTCCCCATTAAATAAACAAGATTCAACTCTCACTTCCTACTGAATTTCCTTCCTTTTCACTTACATATCAGCAGCAACAGTCCATTCCTTACACGTGTCGAGTCAGTGTGTGTCAGTTCGCGGCTTTTTAACTCCTTGACAGGCAGAAACAGACTCCGTGTGGGTTATCCAGCGCGTGCCAAGGGAATGTTGAGCAAGAAGTAATGTACGTTTACTGCGTTTTACTATATGTCAACAGGAAGTTTGAATAAAATGCACACACTCTCCTGTCAACTCACGTATTGCCAAAGTCTTAACAAAGCTACTAGATGCAATGTGCCTTCCTCTTTGGGCTGCTTCCGTTAGGGGGTCGACATGAGGGATCACGCCCCCCCCCTAACTTATTCTGCTTTCTGTGTACTATTGCCACACCCAACATCCGCTTGCCTTCCTTCTCTGCATACTCAAATCTTCTCTCTGGCTTTCCTCACTTCTTCCTGACAGTCAGATTCACCTCTACGTTTCTCCTCTACTCAAAGACAGAATTAATCATCTCAGTCTTGCCTCTATACCTTGCTCGCCAACTGATATCCTGTCGTTTTAGTATTTTCACTCCATTTTCCTCCGTCTCAATTCGAATAAACTTGAGTTCTTGTGAGGCTGGCAGGGTAAAGAGAAAATGAAGAGGTGAGAAGCCATAACTGAGAGGAGAGACAGTGGTGAAGCGGGACGGAGATGGGGCGGAGCTAGAGAGATAGAAATGATGGACGTAGTGAGGCAGGGATGGGGCGGGTCCCGGGGCGTGGGTGTGTTTGAGGGAGTGATGGGTCAAGTCTGAGCAGTCATGGGGCGCGGCAGTGATGGGGCGGGGAGGGACCCGAGGCGTGGGTGTGCGGGGCCTTCACTTTCATAACACTTTCACCTTCTGCCGGTGCTCCGTGTGTCCCTCGAGGAAGGTTCACCTTGTTCCTTTCCCTTAAGTGATCTCTCTCTCTCTCTCTCTCTCTCTCTCTCTCTCTCTCTCTCTCTCTCTCTCTCATTGAAAGTAGAATAGATTGGCACAAAAGCAACTAGATAAATGAATAAACGGACAGGATAATAACAGCTCAGTGGTGCGGGTGGTGACACGGTGACATGTGGCTGGCTGTGGTGACATCCAGGGCTCGCCACACGCCACCCGACCAGGCGCCGCCTGCCTGTCGTCACCGCGGCTCGTGGTGTGCATGATCTGGGTCAGTGCCAAGGCGAGTGTCAGGTGAAAGCTAGAAAGTGACAAGCCACCGTGCCGTGAATGTCGTCAAACAATGAAAAAAAAATAATTACAAATGAGAGTTAGTTACACCAGCTTTGCAAACTTAGATACCGGCTGTGGTGTCCGAGTGGTTAAGGAGATGGACTCGAAATCCATTGGGCTCTGCCCGCACAGGTTCGAATCCTGTCCACAGCGTTCCGTAGTTTTAACTTTGAATTTATTGCCTGTTACAGCGGATGCCTAATAGGATGAGGCTCTGAGGGACGAGGCAACACCAAGACAAGTCACCAGCAGCGTTCATGCAATGCACAGAGCACCACTTCCTCCGCGCGTCCTCCCACCCACCGCTGCTCGGTTTCATATTTGTGAGTGTGGCAGCATTATCATTCAGCTCAGCACGCGTATCTCCGCGGAGCATTATCACCACCACCATAAAGGGAGCGGGGGCGTGCCCAGGGTCATAAAGCGGCACCTAATTCGTTCAGGGTTGTGCCTTGGTGTGAATGGGCGTGCGGTTAGGCGGGGGCGCGCCATTCATCGCCGCAGACTCACGGGAGGAGCTGCGGACTACGAGTCAGGGAGTTTTTGTGGGTAATATTATTCCTTTTTTTTATCTTCCACAGAGAGAGAGAGAGAGAGAGAGAGAGAGAGAGAGAGAGAGAGAGAGAGAGAGAGGTCCCTTCATTCAGGTTCGCGCCGCCTACATTCACAGCGGGCGGGGCCTCCTGAGAGCCACCTGCGGCCTCATCCCACTGCCCTCTAAACGGGATATGCCAATGTGGTGATCTGGTTCCCTCTTCGCTGCGCTGGTAGTAACTGGTCCTCTCCCGGCCACATAAGCATACTCGATACCATCCCTGCTATGCGTAGACTATGCTTCATTATGACTCTCTCTCTCTCTCTCTCTCTCTACCACGCATCTTACTTTCCCTGTCGTAAGCCTTGCCTTGCTATCTTCTTCCTCCCTTCAAGGTTACAACCACATGTCCAACTCGTGTTATTGTGCCACAGGTTTGCTTCACTTTACGATCGCTACCCTGAGTCTACGCAGCTCACTTTGACGTATATCGTAAAGACTGTTATCTGTTATCGCTTCGTTATGTAAATGATTTGTAATGCTTTTTATATATTATTTACCGAAGTCGCAATTAACTCTCTCTCTCTAAAGAATTATCTAACATTTCACTTCACAAATACAAGATTTCCCCTTTAAATACACACACACACACACACACACACACACACACACACACACACACACACACACACACACACACACACACTCACACAAAAGACCAACCAAGTTTCCCTGTATCAGCCTCATTTCTTGCTACACTGGCTAATCACGTCAGGATAATCTTCATATGCCCAGTGCTTGTTGTGTTTACGCTCACCCTTTTCCACCTAACCTCCAAAAAGCACCGGATTAATTCAGGGGCAGTGCAGGAATTCTCTCCCACACAAGCATTCGTGAAAGTGGTTGGTAATCCTTGGTTTTGTTGGCAGTAATCTCAGCATCTACGGGCAATGCACCCTTTGTATTTGTTTTTCGTGGTTGGTTGATGCAAATTGTATCAGCATAGTAGTAGTAGTAGTAGTAGTAGTAGTAGTAGTAGTAGTAGTAGTAGTAGTAGTAGTAGTAGTAGTGATGGTAACCAGCATCACCATCAATACCAACAGCACCATCACCATCACAGCAATTATCTCTTATTACCATATGTTCTGAAGGCTCCTCCCTCTTCTTCCTCCTCCCTCTCTTCCTCCTCCTCCTCCTCCTCCTCTTCCTTCTCCTCCTCCTCCAGCAGAGGTGACATGGAGAAAGGGGACGCTGGTGTCACGCTGTCCTGCCGCTGTACTTGTGACCTCCTGGCTGGCACTCGACCTTCGCGCGGCCTTCACGCCAACGCAGGTGTTGCTGTGCACGTGTCTGTCCTCAGCCAGTGCTCGGGAAAGGGAGGCGCATTACTGTTTAATCATTACAGGGCGCCTCTCTCCAATGTTGTTTCCACGTCCCGTCACGCCGTACGCTGGCGAGAGGCGAAGGACCACAGAAATGAGGCGCGTGTTTGCCGCGGGACAGATTTAGGCTTGGGCGGGACGGCTGGCCTTAAAAAAAGTGACCAGTTGACAGCCTTGCTTGGCTCCGGCTCTCCTTGAAGGCTGAGAGAGAGAGAGAGAGAGAGAGAGAGAGAGAGAGAGAGAGAGAGAGTAGAGTGGGCGTACACAACAAGCTAACAACAAAATACAGTCAATAAACATGTACCTGGTTTTTTTTTTTTTTCTAGCTAACATTTCCTCTTTCTCACTTGTCATGCAACGTTGATTTCCCCAAGTTTTCCCATTTCCCCTCCTCAAGCCCACACCTTAAACCTCCTTTTTTTCCTCTTCTTCCTCCTCCTCTTCCACTCTCTTTCCCCACACTCTCCCCTCTCTTCACCTCCCTCTCCTCCTGCTTATTTCCTGCTCTTAAAATCCTACCCAACATCCGTTTTCTCTCTGTACTTCCCACAGTAACAATTATCCTCGAGCTCTGCGGCCCTTCTTTAAACACACACCTGTTCTTAATTGCCTCTCTCGCTTTCTGCTCCTCACTGTCTAGTTTACTAAGGAGTTTTCCCTTCCTCTCTCCTCCCTGTGCCTTCATGCGAACATATTCATACACTTAGCACACTTTTCGCCAGCTCCAACGGGCTGTCCCCCCTTGCTTGTTTCAACTTTCATGTCTGGCTCCGTTATTTCCTTGTGCTGAGTTAATTGGTGGGTGAAATATAGGTTTAGTCGCGTAAAAGAGATGGATGAGGATAAGAAGCAGAGTGCAGGTGGTGGTGAGGTGGAAGATGGTGCAGTGGGTGACGAGTGTAATCGAGTAATGCTAGGTTTGTCAAATTAACGGATGAGTTATGAGGTAAGTGGCTACGTACTGACAGGACTGTGGGTGGGAACGAGGCTGGTTAAGAAGAGAGATTTATTACAGCCGTTTAACAGTAGTAAGTTGTGCTGTGTTGTGAGGGTTTAGTTGGTAGGTCAGGTTAGTTGAGGTTAGGTTAAGGACCGGGTACTCTTGTCTAAGTGTACGGACAGGAATGAGATTACTGTGAGGAGAGAATTACTGGTCACTCAACACCAGTCACTTTAGTTGTTCTCATGGTACAGATAGCTTGAAAAAAATACAGGAATTCGAGACTAAACCTGTAGCTATCGGTCAGTTGTTACAGAATGTTACTTTATGGTTAATTTCGGTTATGTTGAAAAAGAAACTGAGAATTCGTAATAGTATTGCATGCATGGATAAATCATTTCCTATAGAGGGCAAAAAAACTGAAAGAGAGAAAGAAAGCGAATTAAGAGTCTTAAAAATGTTAATCCTCAAAAGCCAGACCTCAAAGAAATATTCATAAATCACAAGAAGTGCTTACAATCCTTCCTTTTGAAAGAGTGTAAGCCATAAGGAAGGAAAGTAGGCAGGGAGATCCAAGGCTTACAAGTTACCTTTTTTTATATATTTCATCACTATAAACATTTGCAGTGATTCATTTGCATTTCCATATATGATTATTTTTTGTCATTTCTTTTAATTTCACTATGAATAATTTATATATATTTTCTCCGTCTCTCTCTCTCTCTCTCTCTCTCTCTCTCTCTCTCTCTCTCTCTCTCTCTCTCTCTCTCTCTCCGTAACACCTTTACATGTCACTGTCCTAATTTATCGCGGTCTTTCCATGTAGAGTCTTTTTTTCTCACCCTTACACGTAGCGAGCTTTTCCTTTTTTATCCACATCGCATTTTTGGAGCAACTCAACACGCAGCAAAACTTCTCTTTTTCATCCGATCTGCAAAGTAACCCTGTGTGTATGTGTCTGTGTGTGTGTGTGTGTGTGTGTGTGTGTGTGTGTGTGTGTGTGTGTGTGTGTGTGTGTGTGTGTGTGTGTGTGTGTGTGTGTGTGTGTGTGTGTTTATTGCATCCACTTTCTACTCATCTCTCTCTCTCTCTCTCTCTCTCTCTACGTGGCCTTTTATTTTGCCTTTAACTTAATGCAGGGACGTTTTGTTGTTGTTGTTGTTGTTGTTGTTCTTTTTCTTCTTCTACTTCTCGTTTGTTTGTTTGTTCGTTTACTTTTCACTGTTCCTGAAAATAATATTTGTTTTTTTCTCATCGTCATTGCATGGAGAGGAATTTCAGTTTTTTTACGTTTTTTTTTTTCTTTTTTTCTTATTACTTATTTTTCTTTTAATATCTTTTCATGTAGACATTTAGTTGCTGGTTTTCCATTAGGGATCTTTTTTATATATATTTTTTTTTTCACGGACTGCAGTTTTATTTCATGGCATTTGCATGGAAGGGAGATTTTTTTTTTTTTTCACAGACTTTGCATAAAATAAACCTTTGCATACCGTCATGAAGTGAAGGGAACAAATTTTACCTTATCGTCTTTAGATGAGGGCATTTTTTTTTTCAGCCTTTTCAAATAACCACAACATTTATCCGTTTTCTATTTATTTTTTTTTATTCATTTATTTTCATTTACTTTTTTTTCATGGACTGGCCTTTTTTCATTAGCACACGTAAAGGGGGATATTTTTAAACAATTTCTCATAAAAAAGGAAATTTTTCTCGCCTTTTATTTACACAAGCATGTCTTTTGAACTTATCACGTAGCGCGCCTTATTTTTCTATATAAATTTCTTGGTATGTTTACAAATTACTTTATACGGTTAAAAAAAATCTCTTGAAGTATGTAAGTCAACAAGTTCTCATCGTCATCAAGTGAAACATTAACCCCTTCAGTACCATGACGCGTTTTCACATATAATTCTGCTTACTATTTGGTGATTTCCTGAAGCTTCAGAAACATATGTAGGGATTAGAATAGTAAAGACACAGGCCATTAATCTTGTGACCTCCATAGACTCTTTCTAATCTAAGTAAAATCATCTAATCATACCCAAAACTCATGGTAAAAAGAATAAATCCCAGTACTGGAGGCGTTAAGAGCAGAGAGAGAGAGAGAGAGAGAGAGAGAGAGAGAGAGAGAGAGAGAGAGAGAGAGAGAGAGAGAGAGAAGCCTTTATATCCTCTTTACACCTTCAGGACTCTCACAGTTTACCTGGTACTCATTTACATCGAAGTGAATAGCGAGAGCCTTCCTTCTTTCACATACTGAATAATGCACTAATGACATCAGTAGTCGTTAATGAAGTCTTCCATTTTTTCCTCTTCCTATTATTCCTCCCTTGGCTAAACTCCCTGTAAATATTAAGGAATAAGGAAAATACGTCGATAAAATTATTGCCACTATTCTTTTCCTATTAGTTGTTATTATTATCATCTTTTACTACTACTACTTCTACTACTACTACTACTACTACTACATCTGCTGCTGCTACTGCTACTACTCTCTATCTTTTAGCTAATTATATCGACTCTGTTAGGAGACTGGCAACTGAGTGGGGCTTTTTTCTTTATATATTTGTTACCCTTGACCAGTTCTCTCTTACGTAAAAAATCAATACTTTGCTTTATCTATTCATTCTTTTAACACCATATATTCATCACTCCTTCACTTATATTTTCTTAGTTAGACTCTTTGGCAAGTAAACGATCAACCAGTCAATGAATTAAGCAAACGGACAAAAAAACGTGACCATTGCTCCTCAAATTACAAACACGCATGGATAGGAGAAACAAGCAAAGCACGCACTACTAACTAGCGATAAACAAATACGAATACAAATCCTGTTCTGAAAGCCTTGTCCAACTGGTACTAAGCTTACCGTCCATTTTTTCCGCCTTCCATCCGCTCACGGTGCCCCACGGAAGCTATCTCCTTCCCTCCTCTCCCTGGTGTTCCTCTAAAAAGGTTTATTATTCAGTAGGAATACCTATTTATAATCTAACCTTGGTGTGTACGTGAAGACTGTCGTGTCTGTGTGTCTGTCTCCGTGTCTGTGTGTGTCTATGTGTGTGTGTGTGTGTGTTTGGGTGGAAGAGGCAGGGTAGTGTCATCACCCGTTGGAATTTTCACCGCAGTTTCTTTTCCTTGTATTCCCAGGTATGTATCATGTTGAGTGGTTATATTTACTGGCAGCACATCTTTCCTTCCCTGTTAGAGTTGAGGCTGGCTGAAACATCGGAAATTGCCAAAAAATCGTGGGGTTTGTAAATATAATGCTGCGGTGAATATCAATGCTGTGCTTGATCTATGACATCTTGCTTGATTTCATTCCCTGCTTCTTTTTCTCGCTGTTTCTTTCATATTCGGGTGTTATTATCCATTTTTCTTTCTTTTCAATATCCACTTAATCCTTCAATATCGTGATGCATTTTCACCTTGAGTTTTAGGTATGATTAGACCATTTTATTGACATTAGGAAGGATCCATGGAGGACAGATGATTGATGGACAGTTTTCCCTATTTAAATCCCAACGTAATTTTCTGAAACTGTATAAAATCACCAAATAGTAACCAGAATGAATATGAAAACGTGTCATGGTACTAAAGAGGTTAAAAAAAAGCTTAAATTGTCCGCTAGTCTCTATTTTCCTCCAGTAATACCGCTAACTGTAATGCTTTAGTCCGTTCCTTCCTTCGTTCTATCCATACCTTCTTAAAAAACACAAATAAATGGTTCTCTACGCGTTGTTATTGTTTTCTTTCCTTCCTTTTTCCCATACACGGGCTTTCCTATTCATCCTTCAGTATTGATCAAGGTCTATGGAAGGTAAGACAAAAAGAATAAACCTTTGCAGACTTTCCTGCTGATGTGTCCCGCTTCCATTGCTCTGCTTGTATTCATCCCGTGCTGCTCCATCTATAGTCTCTTCCCTTCATCGACGTGTCTCGCTTTCAGACTGGGACAATTTGTTTTGTACCTAGTCCTTCATTTACCGAATTCCTGCATCCCTTGAAAGCATTAGCTGCAGTACCTCCCCCTCTACCCTTACACTGTGTCCTCACCCACGTAAGAGAAAAGACACTATGACAAAAAGAAGGAACAAGGTAAGAAGGAACATGAATGGAAAATGAAGGGAAGAGATAAGTAAGGAATGATTTAAGACAGGGACGAGGAAGAGATGGAACAGATAAAGGAATTAAGGTTTCATAAAGGTTTCAGGGTAGGTAAGTGGCGGGAAAAAATGGACGAAAAGGACACGAAGCATGGAAGAGAAGGAGCAGAAAGAGGAGGCAGAAGTAAAGGAGCAGAGGAAGGAATTAAGGTTCCATGAAGGAGTCTTAATAAGAATTACATATGATAAGCAAACACAACTGACTTTTAAGTCTCTCTGAGGCTGTTTGGGAAGCAATTGTAACTAACTACTTGGTAAAGAGATTGAATGAGGAGGAGGAGGAGGAGGAGGAGGAGGAGGAGGAGGAGGAGGAGGAGGAGGAGGAGGAGGAGGAGGAGGAACAGAAAGAAAAGGTACCAGAGAAAATTAGAAAGAATATGATTTACCTAAGAATAGGTTAGGTTCAATCAAGTTAGGTAAGAATGTGAAAATTCATGCTTAAGACGAAAATTGTTTAGAAAATGTGCTAAATTGTAAAGAAGAAAAAAAAAAAGAAGACCAAAGAAAACGAAGAATAAACAAGGACGAAATGAGATTACCGAAAGAAGCAAGAAGAGAATGTAAGAAACATGGAAAGAAAAGAAGGATAAGTAAAACGAATAAGAGAAAGAATCAAGACTTCAGAAAGATAAAATCCAAATAGACACCGTGTACTCTATGCAAGAAGGGAAGAAGAAGAAGAAGAAGAAGAAGAGAAGAGGAGCAGATGAAAGAACAAATACAGAGGTCACACAGATGATGCTATGGGTAATGGAAGAGGAACAGAAGAGAAAGAAGTAGAGTGAATAAAGATTTCAGAAGGATATGGAAGGAATCTGTATTGGTTACGGAAGAGGGCACGGAGGGAGGGAAGGGGGTGCAGGAAGGAATCAAATTTTCAGGAGAGTTTGAGAAGAGGCTGTGTGGGACTGAGTCGGCCTGATTACACCCGCAGGGGTTCACTATGGCCAGGAGTGTACACATACCCAGCCAGCGTGGGGGTTATGTGAAGGCCAATTAGACTTCCCTATCATGTAGAGAGAGAGAGAGAGAGAGAGAGAGAGAGAGAGAGAGAGGGGGGGAAAGAGAGAGATCACAGTAACAGGATTTTGGAATGAACTTTTATCAGCTTCTCTCTCTCTCTCTCTCTCTCTCTCTCTCTCTCTCTGAGAGAGAAATGAGGAAAATAGTTACGTATTCTGAACACACACACTTAATATGCACTTTATCTCTTACACACACACACACACACACACACACACACACACACACACACACACACACACACACACACACACACACACACACACACACACACACACACACACACACACACACGTAATGTAGGTCAGGAGAGCCTTACAGCAAGCCATTTTAGTAAGTAAACAGCGCAGCCGAACAAAAACCAAAACACTGCAACCCACACACACACACACACACACACACACACACACACACACACACACACACACACACATAGCCACACCTTGCCGCCTTCCTATCATGCTCTTTTTTCTTGTTACTCTCCTTCATCTTGTCTCTCGCAGTGTCCTCCCTTGTTCTTCTTTGTTCTTTCTCCTGCCTTTGGTCTCCGTCCCTTCCCGTCTTCTCTACACCCGCCTCGTAGAAAGTAATGTAGAAACAGAATGAGAAAAAAAATGTATTGTAGAAAATTAATTGAATTTACTCTTTATCTTGTTTCTTTTCTTTTCCTGTGCCAAAAAGAAAGTAGAATTTATGAGAGAGAGAGAGAGAGAGAGAGAGAGAGAGAGAGAGAGAGAGAGAGAGAGAGAGAGAGAGAGAGAGAGAGAGAGAGAGAGAGAGAGAGAGAGAGAGAGAGGGGGTTACTTTAAGGGTACGACTTTTGAGGGATAATGATGAAGCGAGACTAAGATCAAAAGCAACATCTATTCGACACCAAAATTATACTGCAAAAACACGAGAGAGAGAGAGAGAGAGAGAGAGAGAGAGAGAGAGAGAGAGAGAGAGAGAGAGAGAGAGAGAGAGAGAGAGAGAGAGAGAGAGAGTGAGTGTTACGATCATAATCCACATATCTATAAAGGTTGGCACACTCCACATATATCCTAGACCTACCTCAATATTTATCCCTCGCCTCATCTCGTTGTCCGTTGAATGGCTTATATCAGTAGTGTGTGTGTGTGTGTGTGTGTGTGTGTGTGTGTGTGTGTGTGTGTGTGTGTGTGTGTGTGTGTGTACCTGTTTATGTTTATGTCTTCATCTGTCAAATAAATATTTTTTTTCTTTTATTGTGACAAGTATATTGACTTTTATTTGCATACGGACTTGACAGAATATAAATTTACAACTATATAAAAAATCTATCATGTTCGGTAGTGAATTCTTAGCACAGCATTGCAACACACTCAATGTTCATCTGTAGCTGTTAGGCAGACAGTTAGTTAATCCCTTCAGTACCATGACGCGTTTCCCTATTCATTCTGGTTACTATTTGGTGATTTTATACAGCTGCAGAAACTTACGTGGAGATTGAAATAGTGAAGACTGTTGCCATTAATCTTCTGACCTCCATAGATCCATCCTAATGTCAATAAAATGGTCTAATCATACATAATTCTCAAGGTAAAATTGCGCCACAGTACTGAAGGGGTTAAGTATCTATTTAGATGTTTAATTTATTTTGTGGGAACACGATTAGACATAACTAGCATTGTAGTTCACCAAATGTTCTCATATGGTTCTTCATTAGCCAGCAGTTTAGTTAAGCAAGATAAAACTGTCTTCTCAGAGTTAACAATATCATTCATAAGAGAGTCAAAAAGAATGAGTACAAGAAGAAAAGAAAAGAAATCTATCATGTGGACAAAAATAACCTCATACACGCAGCACAAACCCACTTCTTTCAGGACGTCACGAACTACATAAGAAATATTACGAAAGACTTTGATGCGCGTGTTCCAATCTCATGAAGGATAGTAGATCAAGATGACCCTGCAAGGAGATGATACTGTATTTTATATCTTCAACACTGTATATTCCTACGTGTTCTCGGGCACTCGTGTACAGCTCAAGTCATCTGTCAGTGGGAGACCTGTAACAATGTGTAATTCACCTCGTCTGCTGGTCACCCAGCCAGTCTTCCCCATTACGGAGCGAGCTCAGAGCTCATAGACCGATCTTCGGGTAGGACTGAGACCACAACACACTCCACACACCGGAAAAGCGAGGCCACAATCCCTCGAGTTACATCCCGTACCTATTTTACTGCTAGGTGAACATGGGCTACACATTAAGAGGCTTGCCCATTTGCCTCGCCGCTTTCCGAGACTCGAACCCGAACCCTCTCGATTGCGAGTAGAGCGTGCTAACCACTACACTACGCGGTGTGTGTGTGTGTGTGTGTGTGTGTGTGTGTGTGTGTGTGTGTGTGTGTGTGTGTGTGTGTGTGTGTGTGTGTGTGTGTAGATGGTCGTTAAGTGAAAAAGGTGAAGAGAGATGTGTTTTGTTTACCGTTCTCTTCATTTTACATTGGCGATTCATGATGGTTGTGATGAAGATGATGATAGCGGTGATGATAATGATGATGATAGTGATGATGACGATGATGGTGATGACTCTAATGATGATAGTGATGATAAAAATTATTCACCTATATTTCAACAAGGTACCATTCAACACATACATATTCCCTCCCATTCATTTTGTCTATATTTTTTTCATTCGAGCTCTAAAATGATAAAAGAAAACCGGGAAGCATGAAGTCGAATTTTCCGGCACAAGGAGGAGCAGAGAGTTTGACGAGGGCGTAAAGGAAACACAAAGGGAGGAGGAGGTGAAGGTAAAGGCAATATATAGTGTTGCTGTAAAGGCGTGTGGGTTGAATGGTTATTGCTGAGCTGTGTGTTGTGTACCCTTATGCAAATACACACACACACACACACACACACACACACACACACACACACACACACACACACACACCACACACACACACACACACACACAGTCAATCAGCCAAGAGGGAAGTTATCTACGTACCACAGTCATAAAAACCTCCACAAAATCTTTACCTCTAAGGAATAAACTGCCTTCATCTGCTACTAAACCTTGAGAACTGTTCCTTTCTACCCTCCCTCTTGTCCTACATTCCTCCCTTCTTCGTTTCATCTTTTACAGTATTACAATTACTTTTTTTTTTCTCCCTCTCTCTCTCTCTCTCTGCATCTCTCTCTATTTTCTCTCCTTCTTTGTTCTCTTCTTCCTCTTCCCAGTTTACCGGTGCAATGCCAGTGAACCCAATGCGTTACATCAACCATCACCTTCCTCCTCTATTCGCCCTTCCTTTCCCCTCACTCTTCCCCTCACTCTTCCTTCTCCGCCTGCCTCTCCTCGCTTCCCATTTTATCAAGTTGTCAGGTGCAAAATTACATCCACACTCCAAGTTTTCGCGCCCCCAGAAGCAGGGTATGAGATTCTTTTGACTCTCTCTCTCTCTCTCTCTCTCTCTCTCTCTCTCTCTCTCTCTCTCTCTCTCTCTCTCTCTCTGAAGCGAAACCTCTCGAAAACGCTAAAAAGATCAAATTGCTTTAGTATTGCTGATTATTCAATGCTACTTGACAGAGAGAGAGAGAGAGAGAGAGAGAGAGAGAGATTGTTGCCTGGTGGATCTGTTGGCACGTCAAATCAAACCCACAACATTGCAAAGTGAACAACGGCAGGAAACTCGACTGACTTTGGGAAACACGAGGCATGGTGTTGGTGGCGACTGGCGATGGAGGAGGAAGTGCTGGGGTGTGTCAGCTGATCGTGGCGCCTGGGAGGAATGCCCTGACGACACAAGTGCTTAAAAAAAGACCACTTGTGAGATTGGCTTGTTGGCAGAGCATTGATACTCAGGAGGAAACCCGAGTGAAAAATATAGTGCTCATGTTTTGAATGTTGCTTCCGTCGTCTGGTTCCCAAGAGACGCTCAAGCAGAAGGGCAGCCAAGTGCTAAGAATTGGAGCGCTAGTGAGAAGAGACGCAGTTCATTAATGGGAGATCTTGCACATAAAGACCGTTTTACCTAATTTTCAACACTATTAATAGGAATTCCCCTATTTCTTCTATTCTAACTTCAGCTGAAAGGATTTTTAAGCATGATTTGAACAGGTAATTATGTTTTTCCTTCTCCATTATTGTTACTTCTAAGAGGGATGTGTTCCCGTATGGTCAATGATGATGTCACGCTTCATCTAAAGTGCAAATCTCGAACACACCTACAACTTTTCCGTTTAATTCTTACTGTAATTGAATAGTAAATCGCTCTAGTTTGAGGGAGATGGAGAGAGAGAGAAATAAGGGGAAGCAAGCACTCAGTAGACACTCAGACAGGCAGACAAGCCACGTCGCGCAACGCCCATTTCATCACAAAGTCGCGTGGCATGCAGCTTCATAATTACTGTAAGCCATCAAAGGCCTCCCGCATCTTAAGCCCTTCTACCGAACATCTATCCACACGCCACGCAGCATCTCCAAAACACTTCATAAGCGACACCGCAAAGCAATGCCGCAGCCAACTGAATCCCCGGGAGAAGAAGGCGAGCACGCAGGCTAGGGTCCCCGCGCTGCCCCGCCAGCACTCCCCACCACATGATCACGTTACAAAACACGAAAGCCCGACATTCCACAGGCTTACCATAACTCATTTTCCTGAACTTGCAAGATCACAGCCACGCTCGAGTGAGGCTGACACTTAACTATTACGGGAAACCTTATGAAATGAAGGAGAAGGAGTGATGTGCGTAAAGGGAAGACAGGAGAAAGGGTTGTACTCTGGTGTATGAGGAAGGTCATTCTCAACATTCTAAGTGTCGGGTTGAAGCAGCTGGCACCATTCACAAGGAGGAGGAGGCGGATGAGAAGTGGGAGGGAGGGAAGGAGAATGAGAGGGTAAGGGTATGGGAGGGAAGGGGAGGGTGACGAGAGTAAATGAGAAGAACAAGAGGGGGATCAGTGAAAGAGAACAGTTTGCGTGAGAACGTAGTAGTAGTAGTAGCTGTAGTTGTAGTTGTAGTAGTAGTAGTAGTAGAAATAGCAGTGTCTGACCTATGACGTTCATGTACAGAAATGTGATGCAATTGCTCTGCCTGACAAATAAATCAAAACTCAAGGCCATTTCAGTAACAAGTCTCACAGTCCATACAGTAAATCTCCTCTCCACTCCTCTAGTTCTATACCATCGTCTTATTTTATGCTCTTAGAGACGCACCTGTCGCTTATTCTTCTCTTATTTCCCACACGAAACAACAACAGTCCGCTGCCGAAACGAGAGAAACGGATGCCTTGTAGAACCTTTAAGTGTGCTATAAATCTTCCCAAAACAAGGTCACCGGAAGATTGTTGGCTAGTGTGGTGTAAGAGAGAGGTGGCCATGCTAGTGGAGGGCTTAGGATGGACAGATGATGCCTGAGGACTAAAGAGGAGAAGCAGGAGGAGAAAGAGGAGGAGAAGGAGGAAGAGGAGGAGGAGGAGGAGGAGGAGGAGGAGAAGAATTAGGTTATACAAAAGTCGGCATTGATAGAAGCTGCAGTGGCAATGGTGGCGGTTCCTGTGTGTGTGTGTGTGTGTGTGTGTGTGTGTGTGTGTGTGTGTGTGAGTGTAACTTGTCGGTGTAGTATGTGGTGTTGGGTTCATTTCCGTCTGGCTGGCGGGTCTATTCCTGGACTGCCTGAGTATATCACGTCACTCCATCGGCCGCGCCCTTCTTCCTCCAAGCCCTGAATCTACCTAGCTGTCTCTGGGCTGCCAATCGAGGGGTGAAGGGGCCTTGCGTGGTGGCCGAGCGGTGGTAGTGTGTCAACGAAGTGATATATCGGAACTTTACAGGATTATTTATTTATCTCCTCTCTCTCTCTCTCTCTCTCTCTCTCTCTCTCTCTCTCTGGCTGCAGCTGCTTTCCACATACATGCATGCATCCGGGAGTTTTGGATTACCTTGTTGCTTGCGTGTACCTAGTCAAGGCGAAACACGGCAGCGGTGGTGCGCTCGCCAAGATCACAACAAGGTAAACTAAGACATAAGAGGTATAATGCCAATAGCGCTCAACTTTTATTCTAGAGTTCCTTGGTTCGATTTTCCAGATGGAGGCAATGTGGGTTTGGTTCCTGGTGGCTTTGTAGGAGTACCAGAGGCAGAAGCTATGGATTTGTAACTATAAGCCGTAAACCAGTGTCATGTATAATGTGCCCTGACCTTTCCTTACTATATGGAGTCATGTAGGATGTGGTGATAGTGGTGGTCATAATGGTGGTGATAGTGATGGAGTGTGATGATGATACTTAAGATGTGGTGAAAATCATGATTAAACGATTATTTCATTAATATCTATCTACATTCACCTTCGTAACCTCCTCCATTTACTACGAACCGATAATTTTTCCTTTTCCTCGTCCTCCTCTTTCTCTTCTTCTTCCTCCTCCTCCTCTTCCTCCTCTTTCTCTTCTTCTTCTTCTTCTTAATCTTCTTCCTCGTCCTCTTCTTCCCCCTCCTCCTCCTCTTCCTCCTCCTCCTTCTCGTAGCGACCGGTGTGGCAGAACTAGACTGAGGCCAAACGATAGAGTTCCTACGTAATTTGATACAAACATTCATTCTTTCCCAGAAGGACACTCAACCCTCCCTCTCTCCCTCCTGCCTTTCCCCTTTGTCCTTTCTCTTCCTCCTCCCTCACCCTGCCTCTTCAAGTCCCACACACACACACACACACACACACACACACACACACACACACACACACACACACACACACACTGTAAGAGCACTCGTCTCCACAGCTGGGCACAAGCATAACTCAAGGTGAAGTGATGGGCACCCAAGTGATACTAATCTCCTTTACTGTCAATATCTGTCAAGGACTTGCTCTGTCTGATTCTCAAGCAGCCCTCGCACCCTCGTAACTGTCTCCAGTCAATATCATTCATCACTGTACCCATTGAGTGAATCTGCAGCCACACACACTCACACTTTGGGTACTATGCATCTCTCTCTCTCTCTCTCTCTCTCTCTCTCTCTCTCTCTCTCTCTCTCTCTCTCTCTCTCTGTCCAGGCTCGCGGTTTTTAAGGCCACCAGTTCAATCCCACGTCCTAGTCTATATTTTTTGGTGTGAGAAGCAACGCCTATCTCTGCTATAATGACCCTATCCAGAGCCACGTTACTTGTTATTGTTGTTGTTACGGCGCCATAACTCAATCAATCTTTCTCTCTCTCTCTCTCTCTCTCTCTCTCTCTCTCTCTCTCTCTCTCTCTCTCATACTCAATACGCACATTACACGTAAACACTCCATCAAACGCTCTTAATATTCCCTAAATCAAAATTATAGAAGTAAAAAAAGAAATCTTGTGAGGGAAAAAAGCAGTTATTAGTAACCAACCAAGCTATCCATCACTACGTATGATATATATGTATCTAAAAGCCTATATTGGCCTATTCTTACCAATTACTACCTTTGATTGAATTAATGAGAGAGAGAGAGAGAGAGAGATGGGGGGAGAAAAGGGAGAGTGCGGGAAAAACAAGACTCACGCGGGAAACGAAAGGAGTGAGAAAACCACGAGAATAAAATAGACGAAACGAAAACGACGCTGGCGAGAGAGAGGAAGGAAACTGAGCCGAGACGAAACTGAGGTATCGTGGGGGGGAGACATTTTGGCGGGAATTTTCCGGCACGCAGAGGGGGAAGGTTAGTGAATCCCTCCTGCTTGTTGACAGTGGCGCGAGTGTTTGCTTGAGTCTGTCTCCACCGCCCGCCAATTTATCAACAAAGACACACGCGGGCGAGGCAAAAGACCCGCCAAGCACCACAATATCCACGCAGCGGCCATTAACCTTTGCGTGCGGGCGTTGACCTCAAAGAATAGGCCTACAAGGGGACGCCCAGCCTACTGCTACCTCGTGTTGGCGCGTACGAGTAGGCGTAAAGCAGAGAGGGAGAGCGAGAGAAGGAGAGAGGGAGAGTGGGGTTGTGTGGAGAGAGAGAGAGAGAGAGAGAGAGAGAGAGATGGATGGCGGAGAGAGAGAGGGGATATTTTCTCTCTCTCTCTCTCTCTCTCTCTCTCTCTCTCTCTCTCTCTCTCTCTCTCTCTCTCTCATTAGGCGCTTCTCTCATCCACGGAATCTTAAGCAAACCATGAAAAGGAACGCACTAAAACCTGTAATAATAAAGCATCCATAATTTATGAAGTGCAAGCGAGCGCACTCACCAAGGAATTACTACTTATCTCACACCTCATGTTAACCTCTTCAGTACTGGGACGCATTTTTACCTTAAGATTTTTGCTTGATTTGACTATTTTATTTGTATTACGAAGAGTCTATGGAGGGCAGCGGATTAATGGCCACAGTCTTCTCTATTCTAATCCCCCCACATAAGTTTCTGAAGCTGTATAAAAGTATCAGATAGTAAGCGGAATGGATGAGAAAACGCGCCATGGTACTGAAGGGGTTAATACACCACAACGTACAAAGAGGAAATGCGGGATTATCTATGCTGTGTTTCTGTGTTTTTACCCCGGGCTCCTGCAACCTCTCGACCTCTTTACCAGCGTGATGAAGCATATGTGAGTGCCTACTTAGTTTTCTCTCTCTTTTTTTTTATTTAAGAGGGTAAAACTGGCTAAGGGCAACATAAAAACGAAAAAAAACCGCCTACTTAGTTCCTAGTCACCTAACAAGTCCGAGAGTTAGCCTCAAAAAAAGTAATGTCTTAAAACTTTTTCTCTCAAATGTCTTGTTCCTTGCTTATCTTCTCGCATCTTAAGTTCTCGCCAGACTTTGCTTTTCTTACGCGTTTCGGCTCTCCATCTTGACCATTTTATTAACACTAGGAAGGGTCAATGGAGGTCAGAAGATTAATGGCCACAGTCTTCACTCTTTTAACCAACATACAAGTTTCTGAAGCTTTATAAAATCATCAAATAGTAAGCAGAATAAATATGGAAACGTGTCATGGTACTATAGGAGTTAAAAACATTTGTTCCAGTATACGTCTCTCTCATATACTATCATATACATCATCACCATCATTAATCATCAACATCACCACCACCATTCCCTCCAGCACTCCAGGTGTACTAGCCTCTGAATTCAAGGCCAAACATAAGCTATACACTGGTTAAAAATAAACAGCTAGGGTCCACTTTTAGTTATCACAGGTGTCTCTTTTGCAGCCAAGTGTGTGTGGATGGGTGTGTGTGTGTGTGTGTGTGTGTGTGTGTGTGTGTGTGGGTGGGGGTGGAGGTGTATCACATTATAAAGAGAGAGTATCACGACACCTTTAGACATTAAATTAATTTTTTTTTTATTTCCATCAGTGATTATCTAACTTTATTTTTAGGGAATTAAGAACTTTTGAGAATTAACACACGCAGAACAGTTACCAGAAGCAATGTGTGAAGTCTACAACATTATCAAATACATCTTTATATTTTTTCCCCATTACAAAAACTGGATGTGGGTGCATAACAAGTAAGGAGGAGAAAGAGGTGCACCAAGTGGCTGCCAAAGAGTTAAACCTCAAGAAAATGCTTTGACAAGATAGAAATTTAAAAATGACCCCCAAAAATCCTTTTTACGTAGTATGTGCAAATTTTTCATAATCACGTGATTCATTTCTTGGAAAAAAACAAACAAATTAGTTAAACAAAACATTAATCAACTTTCCTTGCGTGTGTCGTGGCGGCTCAGAGATGCGATGTATGTGGAAACTTTCTAAATTCTGTATAAGCTTTGGGGGATCACGGGAAGGTAAGCATGTCGCGCTAAGCCACTCGTTGCTCCATAAGCCAGCGATATACTGTAAGTTAAATGTATCGAAAACCCCATATTATTACATTACGCTCTCCTATTTAGCTTTTTTCATTGAGTAAACAGAAATCATGGTATTTTTTTTTTCTATCCTTCTCTTATATATATATATATATATATATATATATATATATATATATATATATATATATATATATATATATATATATATATATATATATATATATATATATATATATATATATATATATATATATATATATATATATCCATCCCTCACCACACACACACGCACACGCACACGCACACACGCATACGCACACGCACACACACACACACACACACACACACACACGTGCAATATGACTGTACTACATCAATGCATCAAAAACAAAACTGTTGACAATGTTGTAATCAGGGGCAACTTCAAGAAGTCAGGTGAGAAATGAACATAAGCACAAGAAAGAGGGAATCTGCAAAAGGCTGTCAGACCTACACGTGGCAGTCCCTGTACGAGAAAAGCTACCTAATTCCATCTATCATCCCATCCATACATTTATCTAATCTTCCTTTAAAGCTCCCTTTTGACTCAACACTAACAACATGACCACTGAGTCCGTTCTACTCATCAGCCACTCTGTTTGAAAACTAGTTTCTTCCCATTTCTTTCGTAAACCTGTATTTTTCAAGCTTAAACCCATTAATACTTGAAGAAAGATGTGACAGGGTTCAACTATTCATTCAGATCAGGTAATACATAATATATAAGTGGGATGGTTAATTACAGGTAAAAATAAAGAGTATATGGAGTGTGTGTGGGTTGGTGGGAGAGGTTTTTTTAAAGAAACATATAATTTGATAAAAACCGTGGAAAAAAATATCGAAAAGGGAAGATTGAAAAAAACTAAATGGTAAAAACTATGGTCTCAAACTGACAACATGAAGAATTTAACCAAGTAAAACACAAATAAGCAATGCTGTCAATGAGATGGTATAGAGGTGTAGTTAGAAGAGATGATGTAGGTTCTGTAAGAAGTCATTATCTAAAGCAGTGTATCTCAAACTGTGGGCCATGTAGCAGAATGCAGGGGGCCATAATCTAAGGATATGATGTGTGTATAAAATGGAGATTAGTGGGTAGGCAGCCAGTGGGAGTAACTTACATGCATGGAATCAATAAAATTACAGGATTTGCAAGAGTGGTTTATATATGAACCTAATGAGTGTGGAACTGTAGTCAATGTAGTCATGGGTTATGTTTAGCAGTGGGATGTGGGCCATAGACGAGTATCCTGTATAAAAAGTGGGTAACGACCAGGAAAAAGTTTGAGAACCACTGATCTAGAGAGGAAAGGTAACATGTGTGAAGTATAGAGATGTTACAGTTATGCTTTTAATGGTGAGTAAAAGGTGGAAGGTGCTGTTTTGTTCAAGGCCACTGAATTTGTCTACCTCAGTGCAGCGAAAATGGAACGGCTACAAACAACATAAAATGCAAATGAAGCAACTAGAAATATTCAACACATGGGCACAAAATCACTGACGTTACGCACAAAGAAAGTAGTAATTTTGTTAATCCCTTATATTAAAAAAACGCTTTCATTTCTCTGCACCAAGAAATAACATAAGCTATTTTTGGAGGCAAGTTGTGTAGTCAATTTGTAGGCCACTAACAATTAACTGAGCACAGGTGTGAAATGTTTCCTCGCTATCAACTCCTTCCCTTCCTCTCCCTCTCAAATCTCTCTCTCTCTTTCTCTCTCTCTCTCTCTCTCTCTCTCTCTCTCTCTCTCTCTCTCTCTCCCTCTTACCTGTTGGTATTTCTGAAGCACCTGTGGTAATTACATTCATACCGCTACCCTGTCACCTTTATTTGCCCTCTGCCTTCCTTTATTGCCTCCGTCTTACTGCTTGTCGACACAGCACACTCTCTCTCTCTCTCTCTCTCTCTCTCTCTCTCTCTTGTGAAGTTCTCTTTCTGTGAATTTTTCCTTAATTGACAAGAACGTGTATGTGTGTGTGTGTAATTCACCACGATCGTCTGCTGGTCACCCAGCCAGCCTTTTCCCATTACGGAGCGAGCTCAGAGTTCATAGACCGCTCTTCGGGTAGGACTGAGACCACAACACACTCCACACACCGGGAAAGCGATGCCACAACCCCTCGAGTTACATCCCATACCTATTTACTGCTAGGTGAACAGGGGCTATACATTAAGTGGCTTGCCCATTTGCCTCGCCGCCTCCGGGACTCGAACCCGGACCCTCTCGATTGTGAGTCGAGCGTGCTAACCACTACACTATGCGGTGTGTGTGTGTGTGTGTGTGTGTGTGTGTGTGTGTGTGTGTGTGTGTGTGTGTGTGCGTCGTCACACATCTGCACTGTCCAAGGCTAATTACGATTGACAACGTGGAAAGAAAATAATAAAATGGAGGACAACGTATTGATAAACTCCCTTGCTGAACATTCACCAAGCAAAATAACAATAGGAAAACTCTGAGTGTTTGTTCAGTCTCTACGTTACACAAGTATGTTTTTCCACCCTCTCCCCTTTTGCTTATATTCTTTTCTTCAGTATTCCTATGCTTTCACCCTCATTAACACACGCACTGCGACTGTCACATGGCCTTGAGCTTTGGGGCACTACACACCAAAACTCCTTCATATGGTGCTGACATCAGGCATACCTATAGTCCAGATCAACAGTTCTAGAGTCGCAAATCACTCCAAAGCAACGTCAAAAAGGATACCAGAGATTCGGGAAGGGTAATGACGTGTTGCTGCAAAGGAGTCTAGTGTTTGATAGGCCGTGGCAGGATAATAGGCTCCGGAAGGCTGGTTATGAGAGGGTAAAAAACCAATAAGCATATCATTATTGGAAGTCACGCGATGGAAGGGACGAGTAAGGACGTATCTAAGAGCGTAGTAGTCAGGGAGACTCCATGCTGGTGTTCGGAGTGAAAATAAAGTAAGGTAACGCTGTGGTAAAAAAAAAGTCAGGATGTTGATTGAATAGATGTCAGTTAAAGCTATGAATTGAACCTTAAAATTTATACAAGATGATGTGTTGTGTTTTGCGTGAGTGTTATGACGTGGTGGGGTTTTGAGGGAAGTGGTGTGTTGTGTATTACGTGAGATGTTCGTGCTGGTGAAGGTGTGCGTGTGAGGTGTGAGGAGGAGGTGGCGTAGTGGACGGGCTGGTGTTGTTGCGCAAGCTTTAAGACGGTGATAAGAAAACGCGCAGTAAACAAGGAGGGGAGAGAAATGAGTATTTTTCTTTGGTGTATAAGAGGTGTCACCAGACAATAGGACACGATGCGAGGCGTGGGAACATTCTTAAAGATACAATTCTGCCTCTGGTCTGCCTCAAAAACATCAAAAACAATTCATAAACAAACTTAAGGGAAATTTTAAACAGCTACCCTAGAATCTACTTTTCATCTCTCTCTCTCTCTCTCTCTCTCTCTCTCTCTCTCTCTCTCTCTCTCTCTCTCTCTACTACTACTACTACTACTACTACTACTACTACTACTACTACTACTAGAATATCAATGAAAATAACTAGGTAAAATCAAACTAATCACGACATCAAGTTACTCTAAGTTATCAGGTGTGTGCGTGTGTGTGTGTGTGTGTGTGTGTGTGTGTCACAGGTGCGGGCTAGTCACTCCTCTACCAACGTAACAATTAGGTAATGGGAACACCTGCCAAGCCTCGCCTACACTTGTGAGTACATCAACTGACGCAAGTGCAGTACACACTCACGCACGCAAGCGCTAACACACACACACACACACACACACACACACACACACACACACACACGCGCGCGCGCGCGCACACAGTGTGTCCTACCCGAAGATCGGTCTATGAGCTCTGAGCTCGCTCTGTAATGGGGAAGACTGGCTGGGTGACCAGCAGGCAACCGAGGAGATGAATTACACACACACACACACACACACACACACACACACACACACACATTACAAGTTTAAGTTGATGATTCAGTTTTAATTTCTTTTGATGTGAAAGGAAACCTGTCGATTAGTGTTATGGAAATACGGAGGAGGAGGAGACTGAGTAGGAGAAGGCGGTGGTGTTGGTGGTGGAAAAAAAAAAAACAACAATAAGTAATAAAAATGTGTTTCGAAAAGTGACAATAGAAAGAGAGACAAGAAAAGGTCACGGTAACAGATAACTGAAAAGAAAAAAAATAAAGAGAACTGAAAGGAAAAGAAAACAAACAGCCAGAGGAGTGAATCTTACAGAGAAGTGTTGTGCTGCGGGAAATAATGAAGCATGAGAGAGTGTTATGGGCGAAGCAATAACACCACGTTTCAGGTTTCACAGTCAAGGGAAAGACCATCAGAACACAAACAGAATTTCGTATACTGATAACAGAATGACACACTTTCATCTAATAAAAGCCGAAATATACATAGCAATAAATTCCTCACATTACACGCTCTTATGCAGATTATGAATAGGTGAGCATACAATTAGCCAAAGGAAAGAACATCAAAACAAACAGAATTTCGTATACTGACAACCGAATGACACTTTTAACTAGTAAGAACTCAAATATACATAGTAATAAATTTTTCACATTACGAGCTCCTATGAAGATTATGAATAGGAGAGCATACAATTAACAAATGTACATGTATGTAAATCATTCCACGTTCAAATGAAGTAAGAAGTAAAGTTTTGAAACACACATAATAACGATGTTTATCTACCGAGGTTGTGATTTCAGTTTTCTCTCCGACAATTTTATTAAGCAGTAAAAAAAAATGTACAATGAATCACAATCAAACATTGTAGGTGATAAAGAAATAACGAAAAATGAAAGATGAAAAACAACATTATTTTCATACTGAGTGAAAATCATTTTATAACCAAGATAAGTGAGTTTCTTTCCTTTTTTGTAACAAGTGAGCGTTTCATTTCTCTGAAAAAGAGAAAAAAAATAAATGCTGCCTCTTAACCAAGGCGACCTTCAAAACATGTTGGCTTGGAAACAACCTTCCTGCGCCACACACTTACGTATCAACTTATCAACTACTACAAGGGAATTCAGCAGAGGAAATTGCCTCACCACTAACTTTAGAACACTGGAACAACAGAGCGTTGGGGAAACCGCAAAATACCTATTACCTCTACACGTGACAATCCTTCTCTCTCCATCACCTGTGTACATTCTTTATCTATGCCACCACGTCATTTCAAGGCTTAATTCTAATCAACTATTTGCTATATCCCAAGCCTAAGTAATCACACGTGTCAGAGTGCCTTTCTTGCCTCACCTTCACGCTGTCCCAAGGTGAAAGCAAACCCTCGTGACCTTGTACTGTAATGCCTGCAACACCTGAGGAAACCCTTTACCACGCGCCGCTGCAAGGAGGGTCCACACAAAGGGAGGGGAGAAAGAGGGAGCTCAGTTGGAAGGCAGTTGATAAGGAGCGTTGGGGGACACGTACACCTATAGAACACGCACCTGCTGCATCACCTCGCCTGCTTGCTCCTCATTATTCATTGTGTTGTTCAGTGTTCCCCTTCCTTTAGGCTTTTCTCCTCTTCGTCCTTCTCTCTCTCTCTCTCTCTCTCTCTCTCTCTCTCTCTCTCTCTCTCTGGCTTACGTAATTTTTGCACACATTTGAGAATATTTAAGTCTAATGACAAGATGATACTCTAAATGCACGTACTGTACACAAAACGAGCGTTTATAGAAAAAAAAAAATTGAAGGAGAGACACCGAGATTTCCATCCCCACTGCCCATCATACACACACACATACAAACAAGTATAAACACACCAAAACAAAAACTAAATAAAAAAAAAAAAACAGATATAACATGGACACAAACACCTAAGGATCCAATCACCACCTTGCAGAACTGTCCTCAGCACCATCAGTATAGCCACACCGTCCCCACACTGTCCCCACTTCCATCACAACGCTCTTCCTCATCCCTTGCCTCGACTCTAAGCCACCGCAGGTTCGCAAGTTAAGACCAAGGGCTCAGTTCCTCATTATTCCTGGACCGTCATTTTAATCTCGGCCTCGACTTCTCGCAGAGTGGGGGGAAAAGATTGCCCAGCCAGGAGAGAGCAAATCAGGAGCTGGAGGGCCGAGAAGGGTTGAAACTTTACTTTTTAATTAAGAAAATGACGAGGAGAGGAAGACCACGGTTTACTGATTACAACTTTCCGTACGTAGTGGTAATATTAGAGGGGAAAAAAATGAGGAAATATACAAGAGGGTGAAGAAAAAGGAAGGGACTAGAGATGAATAGGTGAGGATAAAGAAAAGGAAGAGAGAAAGAAAGTGAAGGATATGCCTCATCATTTGCCGAGAATCCATTAATTGGCAACGTTTCATAGGAGGAAAGGAGGAAGGAAAGTATGGAACACAGTTGAGCAAGACAATAAATACGTTTGCGGAAAAAAATGTTGAAAAAAAGTAAAAAGAAAAGTAGAGAATTCATAAAAACAGGCAAAAAAAAAAAAGTGAAGGAAAACCAGAGAAGAAAAAAAGGAGAGCGAAGAGGAAAAAAAAAAAAACGAAAATATTGGTAAGACACAAGAAACAAGGAAATGAAAAGGAGATTTATTTTTACAGTAATACAATCAGAGAGAGAGAGAGAAACAGACACAGACAGACAAACAGAGACAGAGACAGAACTGAAGCAAGGGCAAAAAATTACTAGACATCTACTCCACTTCTGTCCAGGATCGAATCAGGAGCGTGGTAGAAGGAAGACAGAAGGGAGGTAGGGTAGGGTGACCAGCATTACGGCTCAGCTTCCCTCCATCTCTCCTTCATTGGGCGAGTCAAAGGACCGCTGTAAAGGAAGACGAAACGTGGCAACTGCGATGAATGAAGGAGGGAGAGGGGAGGAAAAATGAGATAGACGGAGATGATGAAATATGGCCACAGGAGAGAGAGAGAGAGAGAGAGAGAGAGAGAGAGAGAGAGAGAGAGACACTAAAACAAGGAAGAGAAACAGTAGAATGTGGTGGATAAGGAGTAAGATGGATTATGAAAAGAAGAAGAATCATTTGGTAGATAAGAATGATAAGATGAAAGGAAGAGTAAAGGAATGGAAAAGAGAAAATAAGAGGAAGAGGAAGAGGAGGAGGAGGAGGAGCAGGATGACGATAATAACAACAATGACGATAAAGACGACGACGACAAAGTAGGAGGCGGAAGAGGAGGAGGAGGAGGGTGAGGAGGAGGAGGAGGAGGGGACCAAGCTCAGGGAGGAGGAAGTAATTGCAGAATATTACAAATAACTTCTACGTAGGCCTATCTCAGCTGAGCGACGTATGCGACGACGACACACACACACACACACACACACACACACACACACACACACACACAATCTTGAGTTATCTCCACTAAATAGTCTTCTCTTACAGGCTTATTGATTTTGACCGTCTGCTACTCTGTGTGTGTGTGTCTGTCTGTCTGTCTGTCCTTCACTAAGAGCTAATTTGCGAGACGATGACAAGTAAAACATGTTCTGAAAACGCGTTACTGTCACCACGTCTGTTTTTCAAGGCCACAGCGATGACTAGCTGGGTTCTCAAGGATGTAGAAATATTGTTCATTTGTCTCTATAACTGTAGAAACTCCTTAAAAACCCCCGTCACTTCAATTAGAGCCTTTTCAATGTAGTGGAGATGCGGCGCAAAAGTGTTTTATGAAATAGTTCAAATATTTGTATTCAGAAACCCCCCAATTCTCCCACCACGACTAATTTGAATGGCTACAGAGAAGATTGGCCGGGTTCATGGTACATAGTGTTTCTCCTGTTAATACCGTAGAAATAATGTTAACCTCTTCAGTCCTGTGACGCATTTCCATATCCATTCTGCTTACTGTTTAGTGATTTTATACAGCTTCAGAAACTTATGTGGGGAATCAAATAGTGAAGACTCAAGCCATTAATCTTCTGACCTCCATAGACCCTTCCTAATGTCAATAAAATCGTCTAATCGCACCCAAAACACATGGTAAAATATGATAAAACAGCGTCCCAGTACTGAATGGGTTAATTTGTCCCTAGAACAATAAAACTACTATTAAAATCCCGCGCAACTTCATTTAGAATTTATTTAGATTAGTGAAATGCAGAATTGTTTTATATCATGGTTTAAAAGGGGGAGTTACTCATTCACACTCACTCACTCACTCGCTCACTCACACGCTCACTCACTCCTCCCCAGCTGTAGATAAGGTGACGTTTATTAGACGCCTCTTGATCACTGAGATAACGTCACGCGCTGCCCGTCACTCACTCACCATCACCGTCATCAACATCCCCCAACACCCGCCCCATCTCTCTCTCTCTCTCTCTCTCTCTCTCTCTCTCTCTCTCTCATCACGCTCTCGTTCCTCCCCCTCCATTCTGTCTAAAGCTTCACGTCTGTCCATTCCGACCCAATATTGGATCTCCTTCTCCTCCTCCTCCTACTCCCCCTCCTCTTCCTCCTCCTCCTCCTCCTCCTCCTTTACCTCCTCTTAATATACACCATCTTTTTTTCTAATTTCTACTGGGCTATCTTTTCTCTCCTCGTCCTCCTCATCGTCCTCCTCCTCTTCCTCTTGATTTGGAGTGCTGCTCTCAATCATTTGTCTCTTTTCTAGTAGACTCACCAGACTCAACCACGAAAACAAAAGAACTAAACAAGAGTCAGACATTCAGACAGAAAACCAGACACGCAAACAGACGGAAATCCAAAAACGCAGACAGACAGGCAGACAGACAGGCAGGCAGACAGGCATTCACCAAGCCAGTGAGGTCTAGGAGAGACGCAGAGAAACCTGAGCCTTTCTTCTTTCTCTCTCATCCTTTCTTCTGCCTCACACAACCTCCCCTGCCTCACGTACTAGTCAGTCAGGTGCGCCTAGATGGAGGACAGACCGGCGGCCGCGTCGTGTAGAAGGTCCTGTGGGTGTTGTCAGGTTACTACTCTTCCTCCACGTATGAATGGGCAAGGCGATACCATCAGGCTGTCCTTAATGGATTAATTGATCTTATCACGTCGCTGTGTCGGTCACGAATAAACTGTATACCGTTGCCTCCTGTCAAACTTGAATTGAAAGAGACTCGTTTTCAAGAGGGCACAGCTGGTCACTGGCTTCCCTCAGGCGGGTCACAGCTTCCTCCTCCCTCCCTTCATCGCCAAGTGACCCAAATGACGGTAGAATGCTAATGAGGCGAGGGAAGGGAAGACAGACTATAGAGAAGGTAGCATCGGTGAGTGGACAGGACTGGGAGCTGACGGGCGGCTGACCGGGCGAACGGAGACGAGGGAATGTGAGGAAACGTGACGCGAGAGAGGGAGAGACAGAAGGGAAGGCTTCGGAGGGGAAAAGGAAAAAATATTGAGGAAAATGGAATAAGAAAATTCATACCGCTGAAATAAAAATGGAGACGTTGAATGGCTGAAAAAAAATAAAAGGAAACTGAAAACCGATGAGGAAAAATATATGAAGCTTAGAAAAAAAAAAAAGAGCAAAATAGGTAGTGGAGCCTCACACACTTCCCCGGTTACATCATAGAAGAAAAAGATGAAATGGTGAAAAATAAAAGTGAAAGATATTAAAGGAAAGCCATAATTTACGAATTGCATAACTAATCGAGGAGGAGGAGGAGGAGGAGGAGGAGGAGGAAGAGGAGGACGAGAAGAGATCACAAGTGTCATTGGAAGAGATAAAAAAAAAACCTTAAAATAAAAACTCAGCTGATGTAGAAACTAATCGAAGGTGTGTGTGTGTGTGTGTGTGTGTGTGTGTGTGTGTGTGTGTGTGTGTGTGTGTGTGTGTGTGTGTGTGTGTGTGTGTGTGTGTGTCATATTTCCCTTTTATCAGCTTCTTGCATCACTCCCTCACTACCTCTCGAAAATGTTTATTTCTTTCGGCCTTCCTATACTTCCTCCCTCCCCACCTCTCTCTCTCTCTCTCTCTCTCTCTCTCTCTCTCTCTCTCTCTCTCTCTCTCTGACATACGCATTCAGCTGTATTTTTAAGCTAAGTACAGTTCATCGCACAGAACTAGATACAAATAAGTGTCAATCAATTTTATTCTTCTAACACGATACTTTGTGTTTTGTCTATATTCACCTCCTATGACTGATAGAAGAAGAAAAATAAGTCATTGGGTCCAGTCTGTTTTTACTTCAGATCTTTCATAACCTTCTCTCTATTCGTTCATTCATTCATTCATTCCAAACGCAGGTGTAAACAGTATATTTTTCTCTAATGTCCCTTCCCGACAGCCTCGTTTTTCACGGCTTAAGGGTACACTCCCCAATACGTCTTGCCTTATACCTGTAATTAGTGAGAGTAAATGAAACGTGGAGGTGAATACGTCACGCCTACAACGGGGGAAGTGAAGAGGACTAGGAGTGGAAGATACAGAGAGAAGCGAGGGAGGAAGGCAGGACGAAGAGGTTACAGAGGATACGTTGAAAGATATGTAGGAGAGATTGAAGCGTCATTTACTGATTAGAAATGTTGTACCCTGTGCCTTGTTTCCTTCATTCATGTATGGTTTGTAATTATAAAGATGAGAAGGGAAAGTTTCTCTCCCACCAGAGGCACGTGGCAAAGAATAGTGCCTGGGAAAGGAACTTGTGTGTATGGGGAAGAGTGTAAGGACTGTATCATCATCGGTTTTTCGTTTTTTCGTTAGTGTTAATGAAAACCTAGTAGTAGTAGTAGTAGTAGTAGTAGTAGTAGTAGTAGTAGTAGTAGTAGTAGTAGTAGTAGTAAAAAACATATAAAATTAACATCTTTCTTCAGATCTTCCTCTTAATGTTCTTTATTTTCGTCTAGATCTACTTTCCTTTTACCGTGTGAGCGTCTGAGGCCACGAGAAACAGTAACGCATTATTTATCTTCCTACTGGGACAAAAAGTGATAGCTCCCAATGATGCCCTTTTATGGGGGACTCCTGCTCCTCTTCAAACCTAGACTGGTGTTCCTGGAAGTCTGTGATATTTTCCTTGGATTCAAGTTCCAGATAACTCATGCATAATGGACTTCTGGCTGCGAATGTCGAGACGTGTTGCGCATTCTGACCTTATTTAAAAGTTATAAAGCTCGTGGCTCGTAACTCCAGACTATTTATATTCCTTTTACCAACTGACTTTAAGAGAATCAGGTTTTATTATCAGGATTTATAGTCTAGATTGTTCTGGTGTCTTATATTTACACAGACAAGTAAAACTGAGGCGTTCACTATAACATCACGTGGCCTTAGCTGTCATTTCTCATTGGATGGGAGATGTTAGTGTTGTTAATGATGTTTTCTTAGCTCCAGTGGTAATTTGAAAAGGATTCTTTGCCATTAATTGGAAGAAAAAACATCTGCCGGAGCTCTAATTAACATTCATCTCTTTGGGTCCGTAGCGTGTAAAGATAGTCATTATAGGAACCTAAGATGTGTAAGACTACTAATATTAACAAATAACTGACCACTTCCAATCATAACTATCTATGTATTACTGTAATCACCACCACAACCACCACCACCGTCACTATCACCAGCACCAACACCACCGTCTCTTCTACCCGTACATATTGATCCTTTTTTTTTTCTCTCTCTCTCTCTACCTCTTGTGGTGTTGGCACCCTTCCACCTGGGTCAGTAGGAGGCTTGGGAAGTTTCCTGAGTTTCTAGGAGTTTCCCACAAAGCGAGTTGAGAAGGAGGAAGAAGAATGAATGGGGAAAGAGACCGAAGCGAGGCGAAGGGAGGAGTGGCAGTAGGACGGGACTAGACTAGATTTGGTAAGGAAGGAAGGAAGTTAGGAAGAAAAGGAGGGGAGGTGATGGACAGCACGGAACGGGGAAGGGAAAGGGAAAGCGGAAAGGAAATTTGGGGTGGGAAAGAAGTACGTAAGACTGGACAAGGAAAAAAGGAAAGAGGAAGAGAAGTGATGAGAAGTACAGGACAAGAATTTAAGCATCAAAAGTGATACAAAATGTGAAAAAGGAAAGGAATGAAAGAGGTTTCGAGCTTCAGGACAAGGAGAAGAGCAGCAGTAAGGCAAGTCGAAGCTACCAGACTGGCCAGACACGGGAAGGAGGAAGGGAAGTGATGGGAAGGGGCAAGGAAGGGAGGGGCAGGTTGCACGGTGCGGGTCTGGTCTGGGAAAGACACAGACGGCGGGGGAAAATTCTAAAACCATGCAGGTCAGCCAGGCATAGACGAGACAAGGGTGCGGTTAAGTCTGTGTCTGCCGGGAAGGTTCTGGGTTTCTCTGCCGCAGACGAAGGAAGAGAGAGAGAGAGAGAGAGAGAGAGAGAGAGAGAGAGAGAGAGAGAGAGAGAGAGAGAGAGAGGAAAAATAAATCGAAATCTAACCCAAATTAGTCTTTCTTTTCCAAGTTACAAAGGAAAGAAATTCATTGCAGCCTCAGTTAACCACAGTAGACCATCACCCACCACAAAAATAAACCCTGAAACCTATTCCAACGCACACACACACACACACACACACAATACTCAAATCCTCTCGCATACTTTCTATCTGAGGGCCAAAAATAGCCTTACCATTGACGTTCCATGCTACTTAATTGAACAACACCCATGCTTGCTCCAATACACACAATACACAGCATACAGAACGATGGCGCTGAGGGAGGAACAAGACGAGGACACGGTGAGGCGAGGACAAGGCGGTCTAGTGAGGCAACGTGTGAAAGAAGGCGACGGTGGTGAGAGTAAACAAATGGCCTGCTGATGGTGAGAGTGTGGGTGAGGGAGAGTGAGGGAGAGAGAGAAAGAGAGAGAGAGAGGGTGATTGAACTACCCAGCAAGAGAAAAAGAGACGTGACGCCATTGTGAAATTCTTGCAAGGTTTTTTGTTGTTGTTCTTCTTCGTCTTTATCTTTTTCTTCTTTTTCAAAGTGTAATTTCTGTAAGCTGTATCTTTTTTCGTTGTTGTTTTTGTTGTTTTGATGATGATGATGATGATGATGATGATGATGATGATGATGTTTTGCTTGTCTTCTTCTTCTTCTTCTTCTTCTACAACTAACTACTACTACTATTACTACAACTACTACTACTGCTATTACTACTAAATTTTACTACAACAACCACAACTTCTACTACTACTACTACTACTACTAATAATAATAATAATAATAATAATAATAATAATAATAATAACAACAACAACAATAATACCAACAACTTTCCTTCTAATTGTTAATATTTTTCAATCTTCACATTTTCTTCCTTAAATTGCTTGCTCATTCGATCAGTTATTCATGGGCTCACTTTTCTCTCTCGTATTTACGCGGTGACTGTGAGGAAGCTTAGGGGATTAGACGAGACAAAAGCAGGAAGAAGAAAAGCACATGAATATAAAAGTTACAAATCATATGTGTGTGTGTGTGTGTGTGTGTGTGTGTGTGTGTGTGTGTAACTGTAGGGCTAACAAACAGACAACCCACCCAGCACAGCGCCCCTGACATTCCATTCCATCACGTTTAAAGTACACATTCTCGCCTTCTCTTTCGTCGTTCATATTCAGAGAAGTACAATGACACTGACGGCGATGCCCCTGTCCTCCTTTTCAAGCACCGTGAAGGAGGGAGCGGTGTTTGTGGGTTGCCTTTCTAGCCACCGGACGGATGCTGTGGGAGGAATATGGATTTAATCTCTTTTTCCTCTTGTGGCTTAGAAATTTAAACTTTTGAAGATGTGAACGGGTTTGAAGATGATGATGGTGTGTGTGTGTGTGTGTGTGTGTGTGTGTGTGTGTGTGTGTGTGTGTGTGTGTTCCACTGTTTGATCTGCTGCAGTCTCTGACGAGACAGCCAGACGTTACCCTACGGAACGAAACGAGCTCAGAGCTCATTATTTCCGATCTTCGGATAGGCCTGAGACCAGGCACACACCACACCGGGACAACAAGGTCACAACTCCTCGATTTACATCCCGTACCTACTCACTGCTAGGTGAACAGGGGCTACACGTGAAAGGAGACACACCCAAATATCTCCACCCGGCCGGGGAATCAAACCCCGGTCCTCTGGCTTGTGAAGCCAACGCTCTAACCACTGAGCTACCGGGTGTGTGTGTGTGTGTGTGTGTGTGTGTGTGTGTGTGTGTGTGTGTGTGTGTGTGTGTGTGTGTGCGTATCTTTACATGTGTGTGTTTTTCTTTTTTTTCTTTTTTTTTCTTTACATACTTGCTTTCTTTGGGGAGATATACAATATTTCTTTCTTTATCATTTTCTTTACATTTGTAACTTTATAACTAAACTCCTACTGCTGTTATTACTACTATTACTGTTGCTGCTGCTGCTACTACTACTACTACTACTACTACTACTACTACTACTACTACTACTACTACTACTACTATTACTACTACTACTACTACTACTACTTCTACTAATATTACTATTTCTGCTGCTACTACCACTATTACAATCATCAACAGAGTGGTATGATCATCACTGAAACAGAACAGCTGTGTGGATGATAATCAGGAAAGAGGCGGGCCGAATTACCACTACCTACATAAGTACGTGGCCTCATTAGAGCTACAACAAGGCATTCATACCGAGCCGCCGCGCCAGACAGCCTGAGACACCACTACACCAACACACCCACGCGGTACGCAAGGTCGAGGACACATCTCAGCGTCGTAGCGTGAGATACGGGCAAGTTCACGCCGATCACCCACTTAGCTACTTATCCTGAATGATGTCACATGGTGGTGATGGCGTTATGGGGGTCGAGAGGCAGGCGAGGGGACCGGGTAGGTGATAGGTAGGAGAGCCTTGGAGAATGCCGTGGGACTAAGGCAAGGCTGTGATGTGAGAACTGGGAGAGATGCGAAGGAGGAGGAGAAAAGATGGAAAAGAGGTCTAAACGAGGAAAATAGAGATGTATGAGAGAAGCTACGGTTATGGTGAGTAGAGTGGACAAGCCTGCAGTGTGGAGGAGCAAGGATGTGAGGATGGAGAAGGGAAAGGAGATACCGAGCAGGAGGTCAGGACAAGGAAAGAGATAAAATAGATGAGGTTATGAGTGGGTGTGAGTGAGATGAGGAGAGAGAGAGAGAGAGAGAGAGAGAGAGAGAGAGAGAGAGAGAGAGAGAGAGAGAGAGAGAGAGAGAGAGAGAATGTACAGTCCTATCACTCCTCAAGTAACAGAAACAAGAAGAGGAAGAGAAGGAGGAAGATGTTACACAATACTACAAGAGAAAGGAAACCGTGCAAGGATACGAGTAGAAAATTACAAACGCCTACATGAGTCACCATTTCTACTCCCCTCCGCGCCTGCCAGCTGTTCACGCCTCTACCAGACACTACTCCCTTAGCCTCTCAGACAACCACGAGTGTCCTGTTCGGCAGCAGGTGAAGGGTTACGTGATATGGGTCAGGATGCACGCCCGCCCCTGTCACTTGAATCGTCCCCTGCTGAGTAACAACTTAACCACCGGGAAGAGAGGAGGAGTGATGGACGAAGTGGGTGAGTCAGGGGTGCAGTCAGTAGTAAAGGATTGTCCACCAGTGTTAACCAGTCATAGCTTTGTCTGTCTGTCTCTCTCTCTGTCTGTCTCTCTCTCTCTCTCTCTCTCTCTCTCTCTCTCTCTCTCTCTCTCTCTCTCTTTCCTCCTTCGCCTCTTCACGAATCACTTTCTCCTTCTTATCTTTTCCTATTCCTCCTTCTTATCTCTTCCTACTTCTCTTCATCCTTTTCCTCCTTCACTCACGCACTTGATATTACAGTTTGCAAACACACACACACACACACACACACACACACATCTTCCTCCACCTCCTTACTACTACAAGTTTTATCTATCTACCTATTTATTTAGAAAAACAACAACCGTATCACGAGACCTCAAAACCAACACCTAAGAAAGTCAAACACCATGTCAACTACTTCAACAGCGCTGGCGGGAAGCTAGATACATATTGAGTAATGTATTGAGAACTGTAGTGAATAAATTTTTCTCTCTCCATCCTCTCTATGTTCCTTACTCGCTCTCTCTCTCTTTTTCTGTCCTTACTACACGTGTCTCCAGCTTCGGGGGATCAAAGGGCAACGTTCTGCAGGTGTCGGAGAAACAAAAGAAGGGACGGAAACACTCATAGCAAGTGTCATGAGGAGAGTTTGCATTACACGAGAAGGAGACAGAGGAATGAATGGTGTTTGAGAATGAAGAGGTAGTGCTTACGTGTGTGTGTGTGTGTGTGTGTGTGTGTGTGTGTGTGTGTGTGTGTGTGTGTGTGTGTGTGTGTGTGTGTTTGCACAAGGGAAATACACAAACTGTCATCACTGAATAGTAAATAAAGTATACGATGAAATATGAATGAAAACACGAAAGGAAAGAAAGAAAAAACAAGTGTGTAAGAGAGAGAGAGAGAGAGAGAGAGAGAGAGAGAGAGAGAGAGAGAGAGAGAGAGAGAGAGAGAGAGAGAGAGAGAGAGAGAGGTTATGCATGTTACCTTCCAGAACGGGACTTGGGATCCTCATTCCAAACTGTCTGGCGGAACAACAAAAACAAAGACTAAACTAAAAACTTGCTCTGTCGGTGTCCATGTTTCGGAGATGCGTGACGCGTTGAAGGAGAGAGAGAAAAAAAAAATTATGATTCTCTCTCTCTCTCTCTCTCTCTCTCTCTCTCTCTCTCTCTCTCTCTCTCTCTAACATACACATTCATCCGTCACACACACACACACACACACACACACACACACACACACAGGTGTTCAGCGCACCTGGGCACCACGGTCTGGCGCCAAAGCCGCGGCGGTGCAATGACTGCCCTAAGCGACAGCCACACTGGCACCGCTTCATCAAGGCCGT
The DNA here is from genome assembly GCF_017591435.1 of Portunus trituberculatus. Lineage (NCBI taxonomy): Eukaryota > Metazoa > Arthropoda > Malacostraca > Decapoda > Portunidae > Portunus > Portunus trituberculatus. The sequence continues at coordinate 15,619,435 of NC_059268.1, read as the reverse complement.
CACACCAATTAATCACATCCTGCTGGAACATTAAAAGCACGGTCATTAACATTTCCATCACACACCTGCTCACCTGCCGTTGGTCTCTATGCAGCTAGTAATTATTTTTTTCGGTATTTTTTTCCCCTATCACTGTCTCTCTCTTTTCTTTTTTTTTCCTAGGAAGAATGAGAAACCTTAGTGCTCAGTGGTTGCCGGGTTCCCGTTCCAGCACGCAATGTCGCTCTTACAATCTATTTTGTCGGTGTTTTTACGAGGTATTAGTTCACGTGACTGAAGTTGAGTGAGTGTCGGTTTGTGTTGTTTTTAGTCGCTTTCTATGTTGGGAGATGCCACGCTGAAGGTTGGTGAATAAGTCAAGCATGTATGTATGTATGTATGTATGTTCCTTTTCTACGTATCAGGAAGGCCGAGGGTAAATATAATGGAAATAAAACTACTCATAATACTGTAAAAAAGAAGTAGTGATAGGAAAGCCAAGGTAAAAAAGCCAATTTATTCTTTTAAACACTTCTGAAAACGTTGTGTCAATGCGATGGATGGATTGACTTTAGGTTTCACGATGCTTGAGAAAAACAAACTCAATTTCCTGCACGTCAGATGTGTTTGACATGTAAAGACTGCGAGAACACATCAACGTACGTCGATGTATGTATAAAGTATTGCTGTTGATATATTTCCTACTCTCCTTCAGTCCTATATGCTATGTCTCCCTAATTCTACTGAGCGTAAACAGTTTTCTCTTTAATATTTACACTGCTTGCACTGTAAGCATTAATCTGTATTGCAATCTCTTAAATACTTATGGAGAAATAAATATGTAGAAAATCAATATCGTGCTTTTTCTTCTTTTTTTTCTGCTGATGCGCAAAAAAAAAATAAAATCTCTTTGAATGCTGATAAAGGAGGATCACAGTAGTAAACTATAGAAAAAATTGTCTAGTAGTGAAAGAATTAATAACGCAAGACGAGACACAGACTTCTTATTGCTTCCAAGGAGAATGACAATAAGAAAAGTATATGTCGACTAACTGTGCTGGTGGAAACTTGGGGCGGCCTTCACCACATGCGATACTACCAGGTCCTGTTAGAAGTCACTGTCCTCACGCAAGGCCACTCACACCCACGCTCACGTTCGTCACACACCTGCAAATCACCCACGCGGCCCGCCATGTACAGCTCCTCCTCATGCTAAGAGTACAGGGTTGGATGTTGATATCTGTCTGAGCTAAACACACGCATAAATCTACTCTCTCTCTCTCTCTCTCTCTCTCTCTCTCTCTCTCACACACACACACACACACACACACACACACACACATGTCAGTCAGGTTGTTTTGGAGAAAAGGGTGTGGAGGTGACAAAGTGTGAGTCCCTGTGTTCTCCAGGTGACCGACACACCTAGGGAAGTAAGGTGAGGTGAGGATGGGCGAGGAGTGTTCTCATGGCATTATGCGTCCATGTGGCCGTATGCACAATGTCCAGTATGTCTGATATTTGTATTGTAGTACATGGCTCGAGGTGTGACTCCTTCTACCGACATTTCCATCTTGTGGGAGGCGGGATAGCAGGAGTATGTACAACTCATGGCACATAGTAACAGATAAGTTTGCCCAATTACGCATATCACTCATAAAAAAAAAAGTTTTCAAAAGATACACAATTTTTATCATTACTCATGAATATATGAATGTATTTATCATACCATCATGAACCTGGCACGTGGCTGACTCTGCATAACTCCGTTTTTTTTTTTTTTTTCATTTGAATGTAAATCAACAAAAAATATATAGATACGTACAAGTCAAGAGTGTGTCTATAAGTTCTTCTCGTATCATAAAAATGTAAAGAAACTGCAAGCAGCTAGCAGGCCTACACGTAACATTCCCTTCGTAAGATAAAGCATGCATCCCTATAGCAGCCAATCATTGTTATCTATTTATTCATCCCATATTTGTCAGCCTCGTATCACTCTAACTGACAGAAAACTACAACTACATTTCCTTCCTTTCCATTAATCGTGCGCACGTGCTTTCAAATTTACGCCAGTTCATCCATTCATCCAATCTGGAGGTCACTGACGTACGCCTCTTCGCCCCGGGATCAGGTCAGGGCCACCACAAGGTAAAATGCCAAGTAATTGAGGAGAGTTAATTAAGTCTGTACCAAAGCAAACCATAGTAAATTGCTCTCCATATATCAAACTCTGAGATTCATCACTTCATATTGTGTCTCTCAATCTCACTTACATTCATACATGCATAAAATACATATCAAATACCATTCATGAAGATAATAACACAGGCACTGAAAAAAACACCTCGGTCTGCATGGCATGTCAAACTCCTCGGGTTCACGGACCTGCAAAGATCATTTGGTTCATGTCATTTATAGCACGAGTGACTTCCCGCAGTCAACGGCGGTGACGCACGCAGTGAAATCTTGAATAATAAACACCACTGCCGACTCAGCCAACCCAGAAGGCAGAGGTCGCGCCCTGCCTGACCTTCCCTTCTCTGCAGACGCCTATATTCGGCCCGTAGTTCTTAATCATTCGCATTCTTTCCCTTTGCCATCGCTGCTGAGCCTGGAGCTGAACCTGAGCCCCTATTCACCAATGCTGCAGCCACGACCAAGTTCAACGACCTCTGCTGCCAACGACGTCACTTGGCGGAGGGGGAAGCAAATGCGACACCGCAGTGAGAGGGAGTCGCCGCCCCCACCCAGCCTTAAAAGGACAAGAATCTGCCCCGCATCCCATGTTAAGGTTGGCTGGAGGTGTGAGGAAGGCGGCACCCGTCAACGACCCTCAGGTGGCGACGAGGCGTGGGGCAAGCCAGGCCAGAGCACGTGTTGCCAGGAGGTTAACTGCATGGTGCTGACAAGGGCACTTTTAGAGGTCGGTAGGCAGTGGAAGAGATAGAAGAAAAGGGTTATTGCTCCTCTATCTCCTCCTCCTTACATCCCCTCTCCTCCTCCTCCTACTCCTACTCCTCCTCCTCCTCCTCCTCCTCCTCCTCCTCTTCCACATGCTCCTCGCTCATCCCCCTCACACAAACAAACACGTCTTGACCCAGTCGCCATCCTCCCACGGCGGCAGGTCCAGTGCTGATGTTCCGCCCCGCAGGGACCTCTAAGGACTAGGGAGCAGACATCCTGCCGCCGTAAAATGCCTTATGCCTGAGGGAGCAGGAGTCGTGAAGTCGTGAAGGAAGCCGTAGAGAAAGCACGATAATTCCTAACGTGAAAAAAAGAATGTATTGAGTACTATGAAGCGTTTCCATATTCATTCTACTTACTATTTAGTGATTTTATACAGCTTCAGAAACTTATGTGAGTGTTAGAATAGTAAAGACTGTGGCCATTAATCTTCTGACCTCCATAGATCTTTCCTAATGTCAATAAGATGGTCTAATCATACACAAATCTCAAGTTAAAAACGTGTTCCACTATTGAAGGGGTTAAGTAGAGAGTTTAGGAAAGGAGCATTGAAACTAAGTACAGTAATGAAACCAGTACTATGCGAGTCAAAATAATGTTTCTAAATGCATATCAGTCTCATATAGATTCTATACCTTTATGCTTCTCCCTCACCTACCTCTCTCCACCTCCTTTTCTCCCTCCTCACTGCGACTGACTCTTCTTCATCTTCCTCCCACTCCTACTTACTCCCCTTCCACATACCCTTCATCATTACTCTTCTACCTTCTCCACCTCTTCTTCACACTCGACCTCGATCTCCCCACCTCCCTCCTCTAGCTCCTCCTCTTCCTCCTCCTCCTCCTCCAGCTTCTACACCCTCTCCTCCTCGGTCTTCTGCACGCCACACTAACTGCCAACAAACAACTGCGAGAAATCCCATCACTAACTTCACCAGCAAAGACGATCCAGTGTCCTTCACTCGCGACAACTTAGCTAACAATTCTTACTCAGCTCTTGACACAGGGAAGAGGTCACGGAAATTCTTTCTTACCCGCTACAGGAAGACAGAAATCGATTACATTATTGGGAAAGGAAATTCAGTAAGTTATATTGATTTTTTTTTATAGAGTAGTGGTATGGGATGAAAAATGAATTAATATATTGTTTAGTTTAGAGTTGCTTGTGAATAAACTATATATTCCCACTATAAAAAGACAGAAGTCGATTAAAATAAGCTACATTGATCTTTTTTTTACTTATTTTTTCGCTAGAGTAGTGGTATGGATGAAAAGTGAATGAATATATTATTTAGTTTAGAGTTGCTTATAAATAAACTATGTATTTAGGAGTCTTTATTTTAGATTTTGTTTGCACAGTTTACACACACACACACACACACACACACACACACACACACACACACACACACACACACACGTCTTTTTTAGTGTTTTTTATTATCAAAGAAATACAGTTCTGATATTTTTTCTACACATATTTATGACCACGATGCAATATTACAAATTTCCTTACTTCCAATTTTTTTCCATACATTTCACTGATTTGCTCGTAGATACTCATGGTAATGCTCTTCAAGATTACTTCAATACACTTCAGTTCGTTCACTTCTCTTTCCTCTCTTTTTAATTCAGTTTCATTGGACACAAAAAATTACTTATGGTTCATTAATTAAGGCTGCTCTCTCTCTCTCTCTCTCTCTCTCTCTCTCTCTCTCTCTCTCTCCTCCCTATTCCTCCTCCACAACATACCTAGCTTTGTTAGCCTGCCACACATCATCATCTCTCTCTCTCTCTCTCTCTCTCTCTCTCTCTCTCTCTCTCTCTCTCTCTCTCTCTCTTACCTCCCTATTCCTCCTCCACAACACACCTAGCTTTGTTAGCCTGCCACGCATCATCTCTCTCTCTCTCTCTCTCTCTCTCTCTCTCTCTCTCTCTCTCTCTCTCTCTCTCTCTCTCTCTCTCTCTCTCATTCCTGCCCCACACACACCTAGCTTTGTTAGCTTGCCACACTTCACCATCTCTCTCTCTCTCTCTCTCTCTCTCTCTCTCTCTCTCTCTCCTCTCTCCCTTCCCTGCAGCGTCCGTCTCCCTTGTTGATGTTTACAAGGGCGTCAGGCAGAGCACAGGTCTTTGTTGTGTTGCCTTGGCCTTGAGAGCTCAACCCCCTTGGCTCATCCGCGTCATTACGTCACAAGTCCTTAGCCCCGATGATTTGTTGCAATTAGATAAGAATTTATGCCCCGTGCCACCTTCATCTCCTGCTCGGTTGCTGCTGCTGCTACTTCTTCTTCTTCTTCTACTTCTTCTACTTCTTCTTCTTCTTCTTCTACGTGTTGTTCTTATGTAGCTTTGGTTGTTCGGAACTTTTTTTTTTTTTGCTCTTTTTGTGGTCTTTATCTTCTTCCTCTACTCCTTTTCCCTTTCTCTCTCTGTCTCCTCTATCCTTTCTCCTCTTCTTCCTTCTCCTCCTCCTCCTCCTCCTCCTCCTTCTGTTTCTTCTGCTCCTCCTCCCTTTCATTGCTTGATATTGCACTATTCTTTCACTTCTTCTTCCGTTCCTCCTCCTCCTCCTCCTCTTTCTTCTTCCTTCCTTCCTTTGTGAGCAGCAACAAGAAGAGAAGCAGGAGGCGAAAGAAGAGAAGTGATGAAGAAAGTGATGAGTGAGAAGTGAAGGAAGAGATTATTACTAAGGAGGAGGAGAAAGAGGAGGAAGAGGAAGAAGATGATGAAGATGAGGAGGAGGAGGAGGAGGAGGAGGAGGAGGAGGTAAAGCTATAGGCTCCCTTATCAATAGACAAATAAATATCAGTCATGCCACACTAAGCAAGAGTAAAGCTTCTCCTCCTCCTCCTCCTCCTCCTCCTCTTCCTCCTCCTCCTCCTCCTCCTCTTCCTCCTCCTCTTTTCACATTGGCTCTTTCATATTCTTTTCCGGACCTCATCTATAACACCATTATCTATGTTGCTTCATCATTATTATTCTTTTCTTCGTTGCTGTCTTCATCCTCTTTCCTCTGATTATTCTTTTTTTCTGTTTTCTTTTCTATTATTCTTGTTCTTCATCTTTTTCTTTTTCTTTTATCTTTCGTCATTTTTTTTCTTTCGACTTATTCTTTTTTTCTTCTTTTTCTTTTTTTTCTGTTCTTTTTTTTTTTTGTTGATATTTTTATACTTAGAAGAAGTAGATGATGATGATGATGATGATGATGATGATGATGATGAAGAAAAGAAAAGAACATGTAGAAAAGGAAGAGGAAGAAGAAGGAAGAGGAGGAGGAACAGGAGGAAGAGAGGGAGGAGGAGGAAGAGAAGGTGGAGGAAAAAACATCAACAAATCCACCACCACCACCACCACCAACAACAACAACAACAACAACAACAACAACAACAGAAGGAATGCACTCACGTACACTATTCCACACAAGAGAAACACATCAGTCCATTTCTGAAAGCACATGCCATTTACTTGACACACTTCTTGACTGCCTCTCCTCTCTCTGTATATGCGTAGGTAGTGACATGACGCACCGCCGCCTGCTTCACTTTAGCAAATATGTTACAGGTCACAGTCTTCTGCATCTCCTGGGTGTCGTTTCTTGCCCTCCCTTGCCCTCCCTTGCTCTCTCTTGCTCTCTCTGCCCTAGTATTTCCTCCTCAGTGTTCTACTCCAGTATATACTCACAGCGCCAACCTGAGCCATCAAAATATTTCTTCTTGATCTAATGTTTTTAAACACTTCACTTCTTTCATTCATTATCGTAAAGAAATCACTGATGTATTTATTTCTTCTATATCCAGTATTTTCTAACATGTTTCTCGTTCACTGTTTTCAAAATTATTCGTCCAGATTCCAGTTTTTTTTTTTTTTTTTTTTCTTAAGTTTTCTCTCAGTCACTATTTTCAGATCACGGTTGTTGTTGTTGGTGGTGGTGGTGTTTGTGTTCTTGTTGTTGTTGTTGTTGTTGTTGTTGTTGTGGTGGTGGTGGTGGTGGTGGTGGTGGTGGTGGTGGTGGTGTTGTTGTTGTGAATGTTTTGATTCTGTTGTTGTTTTTGTTTTTGTTTTTTGTTGCTGTTGTTTTTGATAGTAGTAGTAGTAGTAGTAGTAGTAGTAGTAGTAGTAGTAGTAGTAGTAGTAGTAGTAGTTGTTGTTGTTGTTGTTGTTGTTTTTGTTATTGTTGTTATTGTTGCTGTTGTTGCCGCTGGTATTTGTTCTTGTTGTTGTTGTTGTTGTTGTTGTTTTAGTTGTTGTTCTTCTTCTTCTTGTTCTTCTTGTTCTTGTTCTTCTTTTTCTTCTTTTTTCTTGTTTTCATTGTTATATTAACAATATATATTTATAGTTCTCTAGGCCTCCCATTCAAATGTCAGTATATTAACCATTTCAGCACCATGACGTGTTTCTATATTCATTCTATTACTCATGTGGGGGACTAGAATAGTGAAGACTGGCCATTAATCTTCTGAAATCCATAGACTCTTCCTAATGTGAATAAATCTCAATGTAAAAATGCGTCTAAGAAACAATCAAGTCATCAGTCCCTGTACGAAACATACTCAATACTCACCTAGTATCTCTATTTTAATTGCCCATATGATATAAAGCTTCCTATGTACTCGAGACTCGGGGCCCAGCTGATCATTACTGCTGAATTAAGATTCGTTTATTTCAAGGACAACTGAGAAAGATGGAATTTAATACGCAGTAGTTTTTGGTTGTATACCGACGTGGAGGAATCATTATTGTAATTATTTCTTATTTATCACACCACGCCACTTTGTCCTTGATGTTTTTTGCGCCTGACAATCACAAGGACGGGAGCAGAAGTGTCATGCAACTCACCACAGTCTTCAACATTACGTGCTGGTTTCCTAATCGCTGTGTACACCACCTTGCATTCCTTCGCTATTTACTCAGAGCTCCGCTAACCTGTGGATGTAAACCTGTGGAATTTTCCTCAGCTTTACCTGTGCCCAATGTATTTTCCTTTCCTTTTCTTTATATTTTTTTTATTGGTTGCCTAATTCTAAGCTCGTTTCCTCTCTGAAAATCATCTAACACCAAAAACCACCAGATATTTCGCTTTACCACGAGCATCTCAGTGATACCAATACCGATAGAAAGGTTTCTCCAACCACGCCTGGTGAGCTAGTACAGTTTTTAACCTCTTCAGTACCATAACGAGTTTCCATATTCATTCTGTTTACTGTTTGGTGATGTCATACAGCTTCAGAAACTTATATGGTGATTGAAATAGTAATGACTGTGGACATTAATATTCTGACCTCTAAAGGCCTTTCCTAATATCAATAAAATGGTCAAATTACACCGAAAACATATGGTAAAAATGCGTCCCAGTAATGAAGATGTTAATGGATCGTCTCTCTCTCTCTCTCTCTCTCTCTCTCTCTCTCTCTCTCTCTCTCTCTCTCTCTCTCTCTTATCCATCTGTACCCAGCGCGACAGCATCAAGACACTACGTAAACACTCCGCTAAATGCTTGGTTTCCGGAGTGCTTATTGGAGCAGACACACGGTATTGCGCTCCCGCCTCGCTGAAGAACTCTCATATGTGTCCAGAGGCACGTCCCAGGAGAAGAAGGATGTGAGGGTACGACCTCCACTGGGTTCAACACTTCTTGCGTCGTTCGCTGCCTCTGTCACCAAAAAAGGACCAGGGAATGTCCTCGTGTGGTTAATTATCTGTCCAGTCTCTCGCTGTGTTAAGTATTCGTAAATTTTAAGGACATGAACTTAATTTAGCGTCAGATTATTAAGTGAGTCTTCCATTTGTAATCTGAAAGGAATAACTGCCGTCTGGAAGTTTCTGAATGTAAAGTTCTTTTGTAAATAGGTTGCTTAATAACATAGGTCAGACATCCATATTGTTAAGCGTGTCTTTGTCTAACTGGGATTGTTTTTCAGAGGCAGGAGAAATCAGGTTCAGGTTGCCAATGATGTTTTCTCATTAGGTGTGCATGATCCATGTTCAAACATCATCAGAATCACGAAAATACCCTTCAAAATCCCCGTAACTTCAGATGGACTTATTCAGAGTAGTAAAAAAACTTGACGCTGGGATGTTTAAGCACTTCAGTACAATGACGCATTTCCATATTTATTCTGCTCACTATTTGGTGATTTTCTACAGCTTCAAAAACTTACGTGGGCGATTAAAATAATAAAGACTGTGGCTATTAATCTTCTGACCTCCATAGACCTTTCCTAATGTAGATAAAATCGTGCATTCATTCCCAAAACTCATCGTTAAAATGCGTGCCAGTACTGAAAGGATTAAGCGCATTGTTAGTCACTCGTTAGAACCGCCAATGCCTGACATCGCAGTCCTCACCACGCCACGCCTCGCCGCCTCCTTTCAAGGTCCACTTATGCAGTTTCACGCCCCGACAGAGGATGGTGCTTGGGGTTCAGACTGAGGGGGACCAGAGGCAGTACAGTACAATACGTACCATTGGATCCTACGCAAAGAAAATATTGTCCTTGCAAGCCACAATTTCAGAGTACGCCACACCATCATTCATCTCTGCAGGGAGTGAACATAAATCTCCATGCAATTCTTTTCTTTTGGCTGTTCCCGTTAGAGGTCACCGTCTTTGTCCTGGGTCTTCTTCTGTTGCAGCCATTACTCTTATATCTTCCTTCAATGCTCTCGTAAACCTTCTTTTTGGTTCTTCCTCTCCTCATCCTCCTCCTCCTCCTCCTAGCTCTTCCCCAAAAACAGTATACTCGCATTTACATCTTCATTTAATGCGTAAGAATCAAGAAAGTGCTCTGAACCATTGTTGAATCACTAAGTTTATTCAATGCTGACTTGTGGATCATGACACACTTATACTTGGAAGTGTTTACCTCCAATTCTCTCGCCTCTGACCACTGCTTCCTACACCACGCCTCTGAGTCGTCCCCTGACAGGCCCCTATTGCAGTGCGCCCCTCGCTGGCCCACCTTTGGCGTGACGACGGGCTGTAGAGTTGGCAGGGCGTCAGCTGCTCGGGCCAAGAGTCAAACCGTGTTATTATTTATCCAGTGACTCAAATACTTGGAATCCGCCGCGTGCATGCCACCCACCCTTACTTCTGGACATTCGCTCTTTCCCTCCCTCCTCCCTCTCCTTCTCGCTTTCCCCCCACACCCGCCCTCTATCATTAACAAACGTATCCCCTCTCCCCTCGCCCTATAACCCTGCCAGCCGGGAATCTCTCGTCCTATCTTCGTTCCTCCCCCTCCATTGCTCCGTCACTCCCTCCCTGTTGACGTACCCACTAGTGTGACTCATGCCCGCCACAACCCATGGTCCCACCACGCTATTTCTCTGTTCTTACTAACCTGCTCCGTGTTTTGGCTCGCTTTTGGGAAACGATAGAGCGCAGGGTGACTTCACAGTTTTTTTTGTGGAAGATGTCTCATGTAAATTCACGTTTGTGTTGTTCTATTTCTGTTTTTGTTTTGTTTTGAGATTATTTTCATCTCACTTCACCTCCTCCGCACCATTAATATCATCTGCGAACCCTTCTCCCTTCCTCTCCCCGCCCCGTCCTCCACCCAGCTGGGCGAGGCAAGGGACGAATACATTTTCATATGCACCTTCACTTTTTTTGCTCGTTTTCCTCTTAGTCTCGTGTGTATCATCCTTACCTCTTCCTCCCTCTCTTCCTCTGTATCTCTCACTCCCCCGTACCCTCGCCAGCTGCCACCCCTTCCCTCCTCCTTCCCTGTGAGTTCCTTTCCCTCACCTTTGCACACTCGCGGGCTGTGACTCAGGCGTCGAGGGAACGATAAGGCGACAGAAGGGATCTGTTCCCTGCCACGCCCACGCTCGCGCCGCCACCACCACCATCGCCGCCGCCACGCCGCCTCACTCATGGGAACTACCACTTAAAAGGCCACGACTTCAACCCTACCAGAGATCGCGGCGGTTTTCGATCCCTTGTCCTTACACCGAACACGTCTGCCTTGTTTACATTCTCGGAAGACAAATACTTCACACATATATTTCTTTCCAGATGACAGCGGCAGACTTTCTGGCAAGTGCTTCTGACTCCTCGAAGGCACTGCGCGAGGTTACAAGGGCGCCAAAGTGGCCCTCCGCCGTGTCGACACCCTCGCCCTTCGCGCGCCCTCAAACAATATGGTATTCAAAAAGATCACTCAGTGGTGTGGGCTCTGGGTGCGGCCCTTTCCCGTCCGGGGGTCTAGACGGTGTCTGGGAGGTGTTATGATACGCGACGACGCCACGAGGAGAGAAAGGCCTGGCTGGTTACTGCCCTCGCCAGTCGCCACCGCCCACCCTTCTTGTCCCTCTCCCCCGTGTGAAACTACGCAGTGAATTGATCCTTCGCGTCAATCACAACTCTTCTGACTGACGCCTCGTTCTCTAACACCACGAGGCGCGTGAGTCGCAAACTTGTTTATTTACTTTTTTCCAAGGCGTAACGTAACCTACATACGGGAAGAGAATAATGCAAACTTCCTGACCGTGCTCCAGAAAAGTGAATCAGGACGAAGTGAGAGGAATCAGCCGTCTTTCTGGTCCTGATTCCCCGCTAAGTAGAAAAAAGGCACAGCTGGTCAAGTGAGCGGATGCGGCGAGGATGAAGTGTAATGCCCTGCCTTCCTGCGTCCCTGACTGACACACACACACACACACACTCTCTCTCTCTCTCTCTCTCTCTCTCTCTCTCTCTCTCTCTCTCTCTCTCTACCATTTTCACCTCACACAACATAATTTCTACCCGTATCCCTCTCTCCCATTCCTCTTTCCCTCGCCACCTCCCGCCAGCGCACCGTCTCTATTATGCCCCCGCACCTCTGGAATGTCCTAATTAACGGTGCTCTGACAACCCGCGCCCTGCCGAGTCCCGCCGCTTGGATACTGGCTACAGTCACCGCCACCCTGAACACCACGGCGGCGGAGGCGAGGCACCCAATCAAACAAACTATTTCCTGCGGATAATACGTTCACGACACTCAAGTTCATGTCTCTCTCTCTCTCTCTCTCTCTCTCTCTCTCTCTCTCTCTCTCTCTCTCTCTCTGATATAAAAGATGGAGAGTAATTTACGTATTTAACAAAACAAGTACATTTTTCTTTATCCCATCTTGCGTTTTCTTTATTTTTCTCTCTCTTTTATTGGTAGGAAGTTCTAAAGGTGCCGATGGTTCCTCCCTTTCGCTTTCCCCCGGCAGCGGCCTCTCTCTTTCTTCCCCTCTCTTCCCAAGGGGCTTCACTGCCTCTATTAGGCCTCCAGGGCAAAGCAAAAGAAGTCTTCATCAGGGCGCCCCTTCACCCCTGTCCTTCTCCCACGCTCCCGGCATCTCAAGTGACTCGCCCTTAGTCATTTCGTATGCATGACTCTCCTCCTCTTCCTCCTCTACTGCTGGTATTCCTGCTTTCTCCAACTGTCCTCCTCCATCACGCAGTGGCTTCTTCCTCTTATTCTTTCTCCTACACCTTTAGCTCCTCTACAAGACCCTCGGCATCTTCCTCGTCCTCCTCCTCTTCCTCCTTCTCCTCCTCCTCTTTCTCTATCTCCACCTCCTCGACCCTCCCTTCCACCACCACAACAAACCCGCATTCACCACGTTCCTTCCTCCGACTACTCTGTGGAATTCACTTTTTTTTTCTCCCTTTTTTTTTAACGTCACATTCCATAGCAATTTCACGCCTATTGAATGTTGTTGTCTCATACTTTTTCTTCTATTCCGCCGGTACGTGACAACGGTGGCAGTTACATATGCGCCGCCGCCTCTTCCTACCCTACTCCCTCGTCCTCCTTCCTTCCTCATACCTCGCGTCTA
>NC_059268.1:15506683-15604183 GCF_017591435.1 Portunus trituberculatus | reverse complement strand
TTACTTGTGTTTCTCTTTCTTTTTAATATTCCTTGTATCCCTTTTCTCTTTCGTCTTTTTTTCTGATCGTTAGCCTTGTCTTTCTTCTCGTCTTTTTCATTCTTCCTTGCAAAAAATTCCATCCCAGTTTCTTTATTTGTACTTTGCTCAACTGTTTTCACAACCGAGCAGACGAGTGAATGGTGGGTGGGGAGGATCCTTCAGCTGTATTACCATACTTGTTTACTAAGGAGTTAAGTTAATCAACCAGCTTGGAAGAGGACATTTTTTTTTTGTGTTTGCTGAGCCCATGTAATCCTCCTCTTATATCTCTGTGCTATTCCTCCTCTTGGTTCTCCCTCAGTCTTCCTGCTTTCTTCCTTACTCTTTTTACATTTTCCTCCTCGTTATCCTGTTTCTCATCCTCTTCGTCCTCACCTTTCCATATCCTGTCTCATCCTGCGCTTCTTCCTGTTCCTCGTTGGCCTGTTACCCACGCTAACCTTTCGGTCGTTCACACTAGGAAGGTTCGTAAAAATAACAGGTGTTGAGGACACATACGTAGCATCAAGAACAGGTGTTAAGGCAAGTCTATTGACCTGTTGGTTGGCGGGAGGAATGGTCGGAGCAGCGGATAAGGCAAGTATAAAGTATTTCTCATTATCCTTCCTCGAGTCATTTACTTCACGTACTCCTGTCCCCCACGTGATCCCTTCCATTCGTGCGTTCAGCATGTCCCTGTCAGTGTGGTCTGCTCCTCTAATCCTGGCGACACACAGATCCACGCGCAGTTGTCTACTCAGGCCAGTGTTCCGACGCCAAGGTTCAGTGCCCGTAAACCACGCCAGACACTTGTGTTGTACCGTCCTCGTGTCTCTCCTCCCCTCCACCTCTCTCTCTTCTCTTTCCGGCGTCACGAGGTTACATTAGACAAGTTGAATTGAATGAATACACATCAAAGAATCTTAATTACCGTGAATATTATCGCACCTCCCTTCTGACTCGTTAGTTCCATAGAATAGATCATAACTTCGCTTCAATCTTCAGTTATATTGCCCAATGGAAATATTCCCTAAGCTTTATCCGCGTGATCTTCCCTCAATGGCGTTCCCTCCACGGCTCATGACCTCGAGTGTAATGTCCTCCCTATTCTTTCCTCTCAAACCCTCCCTTCCCACTCGCCGCCGCCTCCACACTCCCCCTGTCCCGCCTCTAAACGCTCCAGCTGCCACGTTTTCATAACCCTACCGTGTCTCCATGGCTTGTTCCGCAGCCCTCGTGGTGGGAGTGGCGCCGGGAAGGGTGGTCGGCACGTCTCCCTCCACACCGCGAGGCACCGCCAGGGTTACGTTTCTCGGGCACCAGAGCTCATATTCTCAAACACTTCTGTGCTTCACCTCCATTATTTCAAAAAAGGCTTTATCTAAATTGACACGAGGTTTTAAAAGTTGTTTTACGGTTCTAGAGGAAGAGTGACGAGATTTCTGCATTATTAACTGGAGAAACACTTGAAAACCTCGCTAATCATCTCCGTGGGCTTGGAAAATACTTGTGGTGAAAGAGCACAGCGTTTCTGAATACGAGCACAGACGCGGAGCTCATTCCTGACTAGTGACTGGCTTAAGGTGATGGCCATTACTGAGGGCAAGGCTTTCACCGAGTGGACGTCGTGAAAATGCAGAGTTATTGAGAGTGAAGGTAATGAGAGCTGAGGAAGCGTTGAAATATATACTAGGTGGAAAGAACTAGAGAGGGATAGTATTGTTGATTTATCACTTCCATCTCACAGACTCTCTTGAAATTGCCATACCTGTAATGCAACCTTTTGAAATGATCAGGATACAGAGATGAAATGTTTAAACCCTTCAGTACCATTACGCGTTTACATATTCATTCCACTTACTATTTGTTTTTTTATTCAGCTTCAGAAACTCATGTGGGGGGAGTAATATAGTCAAGACTATGACAATTAATCTTCTGACCTCTATAGAACCTTCCTACTGTCAATAAAATTATCTAATCGTAGACAAATCTCAAGGTAAAAATGTGTCCTAGTACTGGTTAAGAATATGGGCTTAAGTGGAGTCAAGTATGGTAAGTTTTCGTGTGACAAACGCTGATAGGAAGAACATGTAACTCTCATGGAACCAAAGCCGCCTTCAGCTTACTACCCAAATTTAGATAGAGACATTAACTATATATAAAAACGTACACATAGACTTTTCCTCATAACCTTAACCCCGTCAGTACTGGGACGCATATTTTACCTTAAGATTTGTGTACGATTAGACCATTTTATTGATATTAGGAAGGCTCTATGAAGGTCAAAAGATTAATGGCCACAGTCTCTACTATTTCAATCCCCCATATACGTTTCTGAAGCTGTGTAAAATCACCAAATTGAGAGTAATGAATATGAAAACGCGTCATGGTACTGGAGGAGTTAATGTCACTTGCATCAGTACTCATCCAGTGATTGCCTATTTTTTCTATTCCTGTAAGTCGAGGCTAATATTAGACACCGTATATAGGCGGAAGGCAAAGTGCTAATTCTGAGTCCACGAGGCAAACCGCTCGTACTGTTAAAAAGGAAAAAAAATATTAAAGTCTCGCCTTGTGCAGCGCTGGAGACAAATGTTTCACAGTATAAAGACAGCTTGGCTCAAGGAAAACACCAAGAACAGTTACACAAATGGAGAAATGTAAATGGCAGAGAATTAGGTAGGAAAAATGGTAGATTAGTAAGACATTCTCTCTCTCTCTCTCTCTCTCTCTCTCTCTCTCTCTCTCTCTCTCTCTCTCTCTCTCTCTCTCTCTCTCTCTTTCCACCTTTAATTAACACGTGTCCTTTCAGTCCAGCCTCCCTCGTGTCATTCCACGTCCCCTTCTCGTTTCCATACACTCCTCCTCCTCCTCCTCCTCCTGCTCCTCTTCCTCTTCCCGCTCTTATTCTTCCTCCTTCATCTCCCCATCATCATCATCCCTTTCCTTCTTCCTCTGTTTTCTTTTCCCTCCATCTCCACAACCATCCCTCACCCAGAACCTCCTCCTCCTCCTCCTCCTCCTCCTCCTCCTCCTAAGTCCATCCCGCCCTCGTGTACAGTACCTTCTCTCCCTCCTCATCCTCTCTCCCTCCCTCCTTTCTCCTCCTCCTCCTCCTCCTCCTCTTCCTCTTCCTTCTCTACAGCCTGTGCTTGGTACTGTTACTAGGGCGTCCCCACGTGGGTTGAGGAGTGACAGGGAGGGAAGACGAGGGACTAGGAGGGAGGGATGAAGGCTCGGGAGGGAAGAATGGCCGGCCGGGAGGGAAACTCGAGGTGGTGAATGAGGCTGATAATTGGATTCCTTTGGTGGTCGCTGGAAACATTGCTTGCCTTCATCGGGAGGACCAAGAAATGCGGCTGAGGTGCGGTGTGGTGCGGTGCGGCATGGCGATGGTCAGTTCTAGCGATGGTGGGAAGTGATTTCGGGGTACCTTCCTGGTGGTTACGGTAGGTGGTGGTGGTGGTGGTAGTGGAAGGTGTTAGGGATAATGGTGGTGGTCAGTGGTCATAGGTGGTGGTAGCGGTGGTGATGGTGGTAATGGTGTTGAAGTCTCGTATACTAAAACGCTTTGGGCTTCTAATTTTGAGGATGCAAAGAGGATCTGATTCCCTTGTGTGGTTTCTTTATGGGTACTGCAGAACTCTTGTGAAAATACCAACAGAATCGTGCAGATACTCCTGAAATCCCTAATAACGGTGTGGTTTAAGATAGGGGGGAGTGGTTAGCATTTGAAGGGTACCAGTGGTCAGAGGTTGCAATGGCGACGGTGGGAAGTAGTGATTTAGATGCCTTCTTGATGCTAGTGGTTATAGTAGTAGTGGTGGCGTTGATAGTGGTAATGGTCCGTTGTTGGCCGTGGTGTGTTGGTGGGTGTTAGGGGAGTAGTTCTGGCAGTGATGAGAAGCACAGATTACTGGTATTGGTGGTATTAGTTAGTGTTCAGAGTAATGGTGGCCAGTGGTTGGTGGTGTATGCTGAAAAGAACTATTCACTCAAAGCTGCCTTTTCAATTCAGCACAAAAATAGATAGATCAAGACAAAAACAAATTCGGAAATTGAGGAAAAAAATGTTAATCGTCTCCTCAAAAGATAAAATGAAAGAATCCTTAAGAAAAAAAAAAAAAGATGAGTTTGAAGTTTTGGGTTGAATTGTACAAACTAATGAATATATATTTAAGTAACATGATTTAAAACTACACGCAAGCATAGTCATATTGAAACTAGTGAGTGAAAAGGCAAACAGAATAGTGACGAGGCAAATTTTCAGTCACATGTTGCTATTAAAGGTTAGTCACGCATAAGTGTAAGGTCATCGTAAAGGCACAACATCACACGAGTAGTGCGCTCCTTCTTTCTTCTCTTCTTCACCCACAACTCAGTAAAAACAGGGATTAAATCTTATGTTTTTGGCGTCCTTTTCAACTCATGTGGTGTTTTGATAGCGTCTTTTCATCTCCCCAAAGGGATTCACAACTCACCATCATACGCAAAGCTAAGTACACTTTTCTTTGCTGTAATTTGGTTCAGGAGTGAAGCAAAGAAATGTCTAATAAACCTTGACTTCTGCCTTCTTTTCAGCGTCCATAATTATCATCAAAAGGCAGATAAAAGTCAAATAAGCGTTAGTAGATCATGCAATACTCATTATTTCTTAGTACAGCGTGAGACTTGAGATTCTGTTTAACTCCTTCACTACTGGAACGCATTTTTATCATGAGTTTTTATGTATGATTAGACAATTTTACTTACATTACGAAGTGTCTATGGAGATTAGAAGATTAATGGCTAGAGTCTTCACTATCTCAATCACCACATGAGTTTCTGAAGCTGTATAAAATCACTAAATATTAAACAGAATGAATATGAAAACGTGTCCTGGTACTGAGGAGATTAAATAGGATTAGAGTGGAAAAGATGGACAGTAATGGCTGAAGTGAACTATCTAACTGATCAAAGAAGGCTAAGTAGATGGAGGAGAATAGACCAAGAGATGATATGTGTGACCTAGAATAGACGAGTAGCTGACATACATGAGGGGATTAATGGAACCGTGCAATGGATTATATGAATACGGTGATGGTGACTAGGAAGAGGAGAAGGGCGAAGGATGCAGGGAGGGAGGGAGGGAAGCGTCCTTTGCCTTGCCGTCCTCAGCAGGGCTGTTCAAATAATTTCTCAGCATATTTCTTTAGTAGTTTCTCTTTTCATGGATTTTTTTTTTTTCGCTGAATAAGTGATTATCTTTGTATTCCAGCTACAAAAATGGCTATCTAGCTTCTGGCAGTGCACCGTAACGTCTTAACCACGCCAAGTGGTTAAAAAAAAAAAAAAAAAAGTTACGTAAAAATGGGACAAAAAATAGAAAAAAAGATTAACATGAAAGTTCTCTTCATAATTGAAAAAAACCTTCATTTTTAAGTCTCGTACTCAATATCACTCTTGTACAACACACACACACACACACATACACACACACACACACACACACACACACACACACACACACACACACACACACACACACACACACACACACATCTTCCTCTCAATCGCATTTTCTCTGCAATGAAAAGAAAAAGATGAGGGAGATATTATTGCACACCATAATGCCAATTCACTTTACTTTCCCAAGCCAACAAGTAAACAAGACACCATGGTCGTGTACATCGAAGACTGGGAAGAGATTACGGTTCAAATTACATGACATCCATCTTATTACACTGACGCACTTCAATGCACTAAACTTGCATTCAACCACGACGTCCAGAGCAAAGAAAAGAATAGAAAAATGGTAAAGAAAAACTAAGCGATGGAGATGCTTCCCAAATAGTCATGGAGGAGTTTTGAGACTGTTTAGTAAGCCGCACTTAAAAGACATGATACAGCTGCTTCGTCAGGCACAGCTGGTCACGAAAGCATCAAAACATTATTGCAAGATTGTAGCCTTTTTTCCTGAGCGTTTTTTTTTTTTATATTTATCATACTTTCTTTTATTTATACAATAGATAACAAGCTGCATGTGTTATACAGAGGCGCATACTTCCATCTATCACATAAAACAGTACACTACTGCGACAAATCTAGACTTTTTTTCACCTCCAGTAAACCGCCGAAGAACATACGCGTCTTAGGGCATCACACGGGCCGCCTCCCATTAAATTTGAGCTATGCAGGCGAGGGTGACAGTGGCGGGTGTGGGTCTGCCGGTGCGTCCAGCGATAAGACTAGCTTCTGGTGGGAAAGGCGCGGTTTACAGCAGGTGGGGGGAGGATGGTGGGTCACAGGAGGCAGTTAGGTGGATGGAAGGCCGCAAAGGAGAGGAAGGGAAAAGGGAGGGGAGGGAACGGGAGGCTGCGAAGGGTGGGAGAGAGACAGGAAAAGACCGAACCGATAGAAACTGAAAAGGGCACCAGAACGTGGGTAGAGACAGGAGGGAGGAGAGGGAAGGAAAAGGGAGGGAAGTAGGGGGACTGCAGTGATAGTGGGGAGGAGGGAGGGGGAGATGGGGTGGTAAACAGCGTTCTGGAGGGTTGTTGACAGGCCGACCACTGCCACGCTGCCCCTGGCCCCCCTACAGTCCTCCGCCAAACCTACCCTGTCCTTTCCACCCTTCCCTGCCCCTCCCGTCTCCTCCCGCACCTGTTACTGGGGCTACTACCTACCGACAAGCTGACGTGGCGCGCACCTCCCCCACCTGTCGCAGAGGAAGGTAATCTGCACTCCTGCTGGTCCTAATGCTGCTGCTGCGGGGATAAGCTCAGCGAGGCAGCAGTGACTATTTCCTCCTTCATCACGTGGCTTCTAAACTACACCCTGAGTCAACCCAACCAAGAGCCAGACGTCTAATTATCGAGGCTTCCCCGTGAAAGTTATGGCAGAACTGCAGGCGCTATGATACAAGGCGGTAAGGATGACACAGGTAGCAGCGGCCACACAGCCTCGCGAAACCCTACTCCAGGTTATCAAGCCAAGTGTCCCCTAAAACACCGTTCCGCTCTTCAGTCCCCCTTCCTTAGGGTCTACATGGCCTGGTGCGGGGAATGCGAGGCTCATCTTTAGTCCTCTTACTGCAGGCGTCGGGGAAACCAGAGACGGGTGCTTCGTGAGCCTCAGGGGACGGTTCATACCCACTCTGCTTGGCTCAGGACGAGTTTGGAATGCGCGGGAAACACTATCACACAGTACGAGAGACCAGAGCATTTATTTTAGCTATGGTGTTACGCCTTTACATTGCTAAATCAGTGTTATTTAATGATTGTTAGTTTAATTTTATCTTGGATATTGTTCAAACATAAGGTTTTGATTGATATTCTTGTTATTGATTTCTTCAGTACTGTGATACATATTTTATCTTGAGATTTGTGCACGATTGGACGATTTTATTGACATTAGGAAGGATCTCTGGAGATCAGAAGATTAATGACCAGAGTCTTCACTATTCTAATCCCCACATAAGTTTCTGAAGCTGCATAAACCCACGAAATAGTAAGCAAAATGAATATGGTAACGCGTCATGGTACTGAAAGGGTTAAGGGTGGTTAGGATATATTGTTACGCATCCATTATGTTTACTTATCCTAACAAACATGTACTTTATCAAGCTTGGGTACTATCAGTAGTATTAAATTGGGGAAAAAATCAGGTTTCACTAATGTCTGAATAATACATGCCATAGAAAAAAGGATGGAACAATGGGAGCACAAATTCAATGCACCTCTTGTGAAGGTTATATAATTAAAAAGGATTCTATCACCCGAAACTATGTGGCAGATGAATGAATCGTCTACTGTACAAGGTCGTGGTGGACTAGAATGCAGCTACAGTGAGGGAAGGGACCTTGGGGAGTACGAGGCAGAGTACAGAAACCCCGCTTAGTCCTTGAGACAAAAGTTTGTACTAAGAAAAAGTTTGCCTTCTTATGACGACTATTTCCAAAGGCTCTAGTTGAAGATACTTGGGTTTTTAAGGTATTTTTTATGGTTCTGGTGATGATTTAGCAAGATTTCTCGTTGATTATAAAGAAAAACTATTTTGAAAACCCGGCTGGTCGTCTATGGGGACTTGAAAAATTGTCGTGATGAGAGAGCAAGGCGTTTCTGAATAAGGCCTAAAACATGAGGCTCGGAATAAGATCAGACGATTTTCCTCCCTTCCACTCACAATCTACAAGAAAATAGTCATCCCTCAGAGTTTGTGAATTAGGGATGCAGTTTTCTTTTTTTTTTTTTTTTTTTTTTTCTTTTTCAGGGGTGAGTTGCTTGACACTGAGCCCCGCCTCCTCACTTTTTTATGTCCATATGTTATCTAGTACATGAAAATAGTGATGATGGTGGTGGTGGTGGTGGTGGTGGTGGTAGTGGTGGTAATAGTAGTAATAGTAGTAGTAGTAGTGGTGGTGGTAGTAGTAGTAGTAGTAGTAGTAGTAGTAGTAGTAGTAGTAGTAGCAGTAGTAATAATAGTAGTAGTAGTAGTAGTAGTAGTAGTAGTAGTAGTAGTAGTAGTAGTAGTAGTAGTAGTAGTAGTGTTAGTAGTTGAAGGAGGAGGAAAAAAAGAGGAAAAGGAGAGGAAGAAAAAAAGGAGGAGGACAACAACAACAACAACAACAACAACAATCTGACACACACACACACACACACACACACACACACACACACACACACACACCTTGCTTCGAAGCTTCACGCCGCAGTGCACGAGACCGAGAGTTATGTGGAAGTCAATGAAGCCATCAAGCCATCTATCGTCTCTTTAATGTACTACTCCGCTGAAAAATTATTTATTGAGTCTCGTCGTTTTGTGATGCACGTATTCATCAGACATTCCAAAGCTGATTGGTGGCGATGGTGATTATTCGAGTTTGAAATGAAAAGTGGTTGAGAAGTATAATCAACGGAGTCTTTTTAGTATAATGTGACGAGTGAATGACCGTCCGTGGTGGTGAAATAGAAATACAAGCACTCGTATAATTCATTGACCTTTCTTCCCTTACTATTACAGCAATTCAGAAGACATCAAAAGATAAATAGATAAATGAATAAACAGTAATAAAGCAAGTTTCACAAATACATCCCGCGTAGCAAACATAGAGAATACACACAAAATAAATATGAATAAATGCATGCACTCCTATAACTTTCTTCCCTTCCTATCACACCACCAATAAAAGATAATTAGATAAATAAAAAATTAGTGATAAAGACATGTTTCATAAATAAATCCCGCGTGGCAAACATAGAGAGCACAAATAGATAAATAAATAGATAAGAAACAGGAAAAAAAAAAAACAAGATATACGTCATATGCATACATTTACCACACTCGAACACATGCTATTAGCAAACAAAAGTGTTCCACGCCGCGGAGGTCACTGACACTGACAGGCGGAGATATAGAGATGCAGGAAGTGACCAACGAAACGTGAGTGTCATCCTCAGTTCGTATCCTTCCTTCCCTACACTTCAACGGCATCCTGAGCTTCCTCATCCCGACCCTTTGTCTTAATACCACGCCGCCGATAACTACCCAAGACATCTCTGTGCTTGTGCTGTGCGACGCGATAGCAAAGCTTGAAATATTAGCTAGTTGGCCTCTACATTGCTTATAGTCTGAAGTGCCTGTCTCTATATTTACCGCCAGGGTGTGAAATGTGCTTAATTTAAACCTGAGCCTGGCCCGTCGTAAGGCAGCGTGCATCAGACCATGTGGCACGACCGACAAGACAGACAGACCGAAACAGACAGACCCCTTGCACATATTTTCTTCCTCATTACTGACACGTGGCAATGACCTCAAATCTACGAGTTTGGTTGATAGTGCGTAGTCAGAAGGGAGATTTAAAGGATTAGACAAATTTACGGATAGCGATGACGCATGGATGGAATTAAGTAGCTTTCCTCATACAGGGACTGCCACGTATACGCCTAACATCCTCTTGCAACTTCCTCATTTCCTTATGTTTTTAAATCAATTCTATGCAGATCAAAGTGTGTGAGTGAATAAATAATGCAGCAAGGGAACCAAGGTGACTGAAACAGCTGATTAAGATTCCCTCCACGACTTTACGCAAACACATGAAGAAATAAGGTCACAAATGGTGTATGTGTTAAGATCTCTCTCGGGTTGCAGCAACGACACGTGATAATAATGGTAAGTAGTTATGTTTTATTATGAGGTCCACACACTGAAGAACAAGAGGAATTTGAACAGGCATGTTACATGAATGTTACACTGAGAGAGAGAGAGAGAGAGAGAGAGAGAGAGAGAGAGAGAGAGAGAGAGAGAGAGAGAGAGAGAGAGAGAGAGAGAGAGAGAGAGAGAGAGAGAGATTATAATTATAATCGCATTCCAGCCAAACAAATGCTACAAAGCCAATGAAAAAACTATCCTTCGGCCAATATATCTTTTTCATCGAATTGTCCAGTTAAACTCATTGTAATCTAGTAAATCACTGCTGCTGCTGCTGCTGCTACTACTACTACTACTACTACTACTACTACTACTACTACTACTACTACTTCTGCAACTGCGACTTGAGCTACATCTGCTGCTGGTGAATTCCCATTACATAACCACCTCATATTTTTTTTATCAGCTTGCGTATGGGGCCCCAAAATAGCAACAAACAGAACACGCGCTCTGGTCTTACGTAATCGAGCTTCTTTCCTTCTGCGCGGTAGTGGCGGACCCTCGGCCACTCGCTTATCGGTGACGCAATTACAGCGCCACGTGCTTACCCGTATTCCGCAACCAAATCGTCCCTGTTTCTCCTGGCAACGGAATGACGCCTCTGTGACTCTCTCGATCTTTCTTCCTTACTTCGCTTTGGAGTTTAAGGAACTATTTAATTCATAAGTAGTTTCTTTTCCCTAGTGAGTAACGTTCTGTGAGTATTTCCAACTTCTTATGACTTGAATTCATTAAACTTCTTCAGTACCATGGCGCATTTTCATATACATATATACATTCTGGTTACTCTTTGGTGATTTTATACAGCTTCAGAAATTCATGTGGGGGATTAAATAGTGGATTGTGACCATTAATCTTCTGACCTCCATGTCAATAAAATGATCTAATCATACACATATCTCATGGTACAAATGAATCCCAGTACTGAAAGAGTTAAGACGGAGATTTCAAGACACTATCACTTTCTTTTTGGCTAACTCTCTCTCGGGCTTACAAGGGAACTGGCAACTGAGTGGTCCTTTTTTCGGTTTTATGTTGTCCTTGGCCAGCTTTTCCCCATTACATTAAAAAAAAAAAATGATTTTGTTGGTCATTACTGTCATATTTTTTTAAACCAGAACAAACATTGTCTATATGCCAACTTCCAATACGATCTGACAGTAATGATGCATAGAAAATCACATATAGACTACTTAACAGAGAGAAGAGTTCATCCGCTAAAGTCAGACAAACATACTGCATAAAATGTCTTAAAAAATCACACACATAATGATGATAAAGACACATTATGCTAACAATGGTAAGAGTGAAGAGGTAAGGTTCCACTCTTATTTTCTGTTTCCACCCTCTCTTATTCATCCTGCCTCGAAGTTTCTTGCAAGAATAAGAAAGGGAAAACAGTAAACATGAAGCGCTCACACTAAACCATCGCCCTAATACACGTAAAACTTTTGTACTTACTGATCACATCATTGGACACCAGCTTCGCCACGGCCTAGGAGGAAGACGAAGATGGCTGAAGCCGCTGATGCTCCACCAGGTAAAGAGGAGTGACGCACATACAACTGCAACTGTATCCACCGCTAACACGGCACTGTAATTTTAAGCACTCACTCTAATGCTTTTGAGTTACGTAAGACCTTTCAGTCCTGCACAAATGTAATTTTGAATGTATCAGTAGGAGGCACTGCTTTATTTCTCTGTTAATACGAATAGGTTTCAGAGAGGTTCCTTAAGATTTATAAACCACTAATAACAATATACGCATTAGTCCAAGTGTTACGTACATGTGTCTTCGGTCACTGTACAGCATTCAGAACCAGAGTATTTCAGCGCAACACGGAACCATATAATGCATGGTAAGTGAGTCCACGTTGCTTGCACGTTGATCAGCATTCGACACATATTACGACACATTGAGTCTAGCCAGACCAGCTAAGTGGAGTCTACAGAGTGTCTCAATCCATGCTTTCCGACCACCACACGTGATTGCTTTATATTGAATTATAACAACTACTATAACTACAGCAGTAGCTTCTACTACTACTATTACTACTACTGCAATTACTACTACTACTATTGTTATTTCTTAATTAATTAAAACATAGTCACAATACAAAGCTTTTATTAAGATTTCGGAAGACAGGTGCCGCATGCGCACTGAGGCGCTTGGAGCCATGGTTTGAACTGGCCGCCAGCCTGAGGCACGATGACCTTTTCTTTCCCCTCTAGACAGGAACACAACCCTTGCTCAGTATTCCTTTTTACATTAGCCATTCCAGGCACAGACGGAATAGAAGAGTGTGGGATACGTCACTCTCTCATCCTTTGCTTGAAGACTGTTTGATAATTAAAGGTATTAGTGTCTGGCATGCATTGCTTCGAATCATTGTTCCGAGGCGTCAGCCTGGGTTAGCTGCTGCCCGGTCTCTGAGCAGGCGGGTCGTGTTTCCTTCTCTCCTCCTTAATCTTTATCTTTTCCTGGACTATCTATAGCTATGTCTATAGTGTGTCCTAAGGGCAGGGATTGCAAAGCAAACTTTCTCTGCGGGGAATCCGACGGCCTGTCAGGACTGGTCGTAGCCATTGCGCGTCCGGCCCCAACAAATGAGAGTAACCTTGCTTTCCCTCTGCCCGCACCCCGAGCATCGTCTGTGGCACTTCCTCCTCCTGCCGCGGCGCGAGGCATCATGACTGTCCAGCATCAATGCGCCTTACAATTCAGTGTACAACAACACTGCAACCTATCTTTGACCCCTAACTTTGCCGTTTGATGTAAACCCACTAATCTGCACTATTAAAGGAAAACTATTTACGTTGTACTGAAAAGCAAAAAGAGTGTGTAAGTGGTTGCTGGTTAAGCGTATAGTAGGATTACTCTATATTTGTAAGTAGAGGCAACGGCTTGCCTGAGAGATCCTCGTGGTGTGATGGGGGGAATGGTCTGTAGTTCTGTAAGGCTCAACTGCAGGGAATGAGACCACTGAACTGGCCATGGAGGGGACAGGACGGTAAGGTCATTGGTAGGGAAGCGAGTAGATTTGGCATTCATGTGTATGGAAAGGCCCCTTGCACTAAAGAAACACGATTACTATGCAAGTCAGCGTTATAGAGTCTAACGACAAACTGGCCGGCGCTGGTTGGGTGAAGAGGGACTAGTAGCAGCAGCAGCAACGTGGGCACGGCTCGGGGAGTTGACGAGGCACAAGTGTGTACTGAGTGAGGGAAGACTTTCTATTGTGTTATTATTGTGTCCTTGTCCTTGCTCGGCTAGTGTTGTTACGTCATCTAGTATAACTCCTGTCTGCTGTTGCGTGGTAGAGGGAGAGAGAGAGAGAGATCTACAAAAAATGTCGATGTCAAAATCTTGTGCAGTGACCAGAAATAATTAACCATATTGAAAAAGGTAAAGAATCAATAATCTCAGAGAGGAAGTGATAGAAACACTGTAATGCCCCCTTGTCCCTAACATCATGCTTCCCTCTTAATACCGTCTCTCTCTCTCTCTCTCTCTCTCTCTCTCTCTCTCTCTCTCTCTCTCTCTCTCTCTCTCTCTCTGCCCACTTCTTGCAACCTTATCCTTGAATTATTTTTCCCTCTCTTCCTTTTTCTCCCTTCCTAGTGTCCTTACCCTTCAGTTCATCACCCACGCCCGTCTCTCCGTCTCTCTCTCCTTTCTCTCAACTGCTTCTTCGTCATGCAACACTTGACCTTCGCCACATCAGCTAAATGACACAAGTGGGTACAAACAGCTCCGTCTTGGCTCACTGCTCCCTCTGCTCCTTCCTCCTCCTCCTCCTCCTCCTCCTCCTCCTTACAGTTTAGAGTTGAAGGTCAGACATTGTGTTCGTGCTTGAAAGACCGAAAGGACGAATTTTTTCAGACTATATCCATCCCTCTGCCGTCATCTGCCACCTCCTCCTTATCCACTTTTTTTTTTCGGTCTTTCGCTTCCCCCTCTCCGCGAAGCTCTAGAAACATGAAAGGCTTTATGTATTAATGAGTCGTTAAAGGATTTGTATTCAGCGTTCGTGCCGCCTTCAGTGTATCGTGTGGCATGTAGTTACGTGATTTGTGTTTTGCTGGATACACTCTGGAACTCTCTACCTGCTTCTGTACTTCCATTAAGAGGGAGGGAGGTTTCAAGACATTTAGCCCTTTTTTTTTATGGCATACTCTCTCTGACCTGCAATGGGAATGGCAACCAAGTGGGCCTTTTTTTTTTTTTCGTTTAATGTTGCTCCTGTCAAGTTTTTCTTCTTACGTAAAAGTCACAGGGCCTCGTAATTCACTGCTCTGCTCGTGACCCTCTTAAGTGATTTGTGTTTTAGATATGGGTGTGTTCCTAGGGAACTTCAATGTCAGGAGGAACAGTATGACGAGCGTAGGCACAACCATCTTTATTTCTATTTCCAACGTTTCGACATTTCAAGATGTCATCATCAGGGATCTATGATAAATAAACATACAATATAGATACAATAAAATCAAATAAAATCAAGTAAAACAGTCTATAAAACACATAAGTGAGGGGCACACTATGAGTGGGACACACACAAGTAAGTGTTAAGCAATATGTAGGGGAGACGCTGACAACATTTTATTTAGCTGGGGATTCATAAACTTGATATACAAAGATTCCAGTGTGCGGAGGTCAAAACTATTACATGATGTTAAAATGTTAAAACTGTTTTTACATACTGGAGAGCCTTAAACCTGAGCGTGTTCCCTCACTGACGAGTGAGAGAGCGTTTTACATGGGAGACCTGTTCTGCTCGGCTGACCCATATGAAAGTACGGTTGGTACTTCCAATATACCCTGCTGGTAATTAGGGCATTTAAAAATATAAACGAGTGATGAGCGGAGGTCAGTCGGCAGTTGGTCTTTGAAACGAAACAGTGAAGCAATTCGAAAATCGTTAGTTTGTATAAACTTAAAATCAACTTGAGGATAAAATTTACAAAGGTTTTTTGATAAAAAGAATTTAATTTTCTTAGTGATATTTCCTAGGTAAGAGATTTTTACATACATTACTTGCTTTTTAACAGTGTGAATGGGTGGTTTGAGGCTGGAAATGATTATTGAGAAATCTGTTCGTAATTTTGTCAAAAAGTTGGGGTTAAAACCATTATTATTAATTTTTTTTTTAAGAAATATCACTTCTGAATGAAATAATGTATATGAGCTACAGATTTTAAAAGCTCTAAAATGTAGGGTTATCATCGCATTAATTTTAAAATTAGAGTTACAGTAACTAAAAAAAGCTAGTTCCTAAACCAGAAAAAGTCGGTTTTCTAAAAACAGAGTAAAAAAATTTGCCATTATGCTTATGAACAAGTAAGTCTAAAAAAGGGAGTTTTGAATCAATTTCCCTATCTAAGGTGAATTCTATGTTGTTATGCTGTCTGTTAAGATAATCCAGAAAGAGTGAGGCGTGTTCCTTTTCTTTAAAAAACAACAAACGTGTCATCCACATATCTCCGGTAAACTAGTGGTTAAAGGGGCTCGGACAATTGTCTAGCCAAGTTTGTTCATGATAACATAGGAATATATTTGCAAAGGAGGGTCCAAGGGGTGAGCCCATCGCTACACCATCTAACTGCTGGTACAAACAATCGTTAAATATAAACCAGCAATCCTTCGAACACAAGCTCAGTAACCTCGAAAAAACAGCCTTAGTCATTCCCATAAATAGATCACTGCCTTGATACAGCTGTTTACAACATATATCTATTGTTTCATCAATAGGAATGTTTGTAAAAAAGGGATTTTATGTCATAGCTACACATGAAACTAGAAGGTGGCAGACTGCAGCCAGACAAGAACTCGGCAAAGTTATAAGAATTCTTGACTGTACTGGTTGGTAGTAAGATTAATAAGGACGGAGACGAGAAATTTAGATAACTTATACGTTAAAAGCAGCCATAATCGGGCGGAGGAACTGAAGCCTTATGTACTTTAGGAAGTCCATATAAAATAGCTGGGGAAGAGCCGGATGGTTTAAGGGACTTGGCCTGTGAATCATCAATAACTTTTAGAAAAACTAATTTATTAATAAATCTAATGACTTTATCCTCTAGTTTGACAGTAAGTGGAAAAATATCTGAATAATTGAGGCACTTAAACTTTGTGATATCATGTAAGATGGTCTGCATTTTAGTTTTATAATCGATTTTATCAAGTATAACCACGCCGCTGCCCTTGTCTGGTCTGCAGATGACTAAATCCTTATTACGACCTAAAGATCTAAGAATGCTAATGTCTTTTAGTGTAAATACAGGGGAAAATACTTTATAAGGTTTAAAACCATAAAACATAGTGCGAACCTCGTTCCGGATACAAGCTATTACCTCGTCAAAGCAAGTACCATGGTTCAGTTTACATGATTTAAGTCTGTTGACCAAATTCACAATAGGTAAAACGCTCTCTCACTCGTCAGTGAGGGAACACGCTCAGGTTTAAGGCTCTCCAGTATGTAAAAACAGTTTTAACATTTTAACATCATGTAATAGTTTTGACCTCCGCACACTGGAATCTTTGTCTATTAAGTTTATGAATCCCCAGCTAAATAACATGTTGTCAGCGTCTCCCCTACATATTGCTTAACACTCCCTTGTTTGTGTCCCACTCATAGTGTGACCCTCACTTGTTATGTGTTTTATAGACTGTTTTACTTTATTTTATTTGATTTTATTGTATCTATATTGTATGTCTATTTATCATAGGTCCCTGATGATGACATCTTGAAATGTCGAAACGTTGCAAATAGAAATAAAGATGATTGTGCCTACGTTTGTCATACTGTTCCTCCTGATTTGTGTTTTGCTAGATACACTCTGGAATTCCTTACTTGCTTCTGTACATACAAATTCCTCTGACTTCACTTCATTTCAGAGGGAGGTTTCAAGACATTTATCCCTTTTTTTTATGGCTTACTCTCTCTGACCTGCAATGGGTATGGCAACCAAGTGGGCCTTTTTTTCGTTTAATGTTTCTCCGGTCCAGTTTTTTTCCTCTTACGTAAAAAGTCACAGGGCCTCGCAATTCACTGCTGTGCTCGTGATGTTTCGGAATGGAGTTTGATTATGTGTTATTAGGGGGAAGTTATGCTCTTTCCTAACCTGAATCCACGCTGCTGCCTCTCGTACTTTTGATTTGTTTAATTTTTGTGATGCCTCAGCTCAGTCAACAGTGCAATATACATAATATCAACGGTAAAGATATCGGTGATGTTGGTAATAGTAGTAATAAATGATAATGATAGTAATGATAACAGTGATGGAAAAAGTACATTATTGGTGATAATGGTAAGAAAAAAAATTATATCTATATTCAACTCGGATGAATTCAACTAAAACCGAACATCGACTTAACAAAACAAAGAGAGAATTCAAACCAACACAAAAAAAAAAAACACCTATAAAAGCACACAATAAAACCAGCTCATAGAAATTAACATATTAAAGAAATCAAATAAAAAAAAAAGTGAACTTATAATTTTAATTCCATTGGTAATAGAAACATAAAGTGTACAAAAGAAACTAACCCTTTTTTTTTTTTTTTTTTTACTTCTCATCTTTCTCAAGTTCACGTGCTCCGAAGACTAAGGGCGGTCTCAGGTGTACGGTGACTGGTGGGGGCGCGTGACTGTTAGAGCCACGTTGCACATTATGATACCCTAGTGGGGGAGCTAAGCGGATGGCAGAGTGCGGATTACACACACCCTGGAGCAGAATGAACCAAATGGCTTACTTTTAATGGTGCTGATGATGACTTTGATACTTTGACACGCCTTTAACCTCTTCAGTATAATGACACGATTTTATACAGCTTCAGAAACTTATGTAGGTATTAAAGTAGTGAAGACTCTGGTCATTACTCTTCCGACTTCCAAAAACTTTCCCTAATGTCAAGAAAATCATCCTATCATACCTAAAAGTCATGGTAAAAATGCGTCCTAGTAATGAAGGGATTAATGAAGGAATAAGGCAATTTCTGATGTTGATTAAGTTTCCCTTCAATTTTTTTTATGGTTCTAATCTGCTTCACCTTATATTGGTCCCAGTTTCAATAAGAATTCAATGAAACAAGAGGAGTTATAAGAAGTCTTGGCCTACACGTATCAGTCTTCTTGCCTACTTTCGTGTACCCTTTAACCTTGACTGAAGCATCATCAGAGAAACAGATCTTAGGAACGCTAATAACTGGAGTTAGGCAAGACGTTAAGGACACGGTCTCTGATTATAACTATCATTAAAACTCCTCTGAGATAATTAGTCAGATTCTCATGGTTGTTTCTCCCTCAATAACGATGCAAAATCCTTCTTAAACTATCATTGTTATCACGAAAACAGCCTCCAATGCCTCTGTAGCTTCATTAAACCCCACTAAGATCATAAGCCAATTTTTCAGGGTTGTTTCTCCCTCATTAACGATGTAAAATCTTTATTATACTATCATTTCAATCTCTGTAGCTTCCATAAGAGAGTGCTACAAGATTAATCCGAAGCATACATGATATTCACCCTCAGCCTTACCTCGTCCCCTTTACCTTAACACCTTTATCTGACCAATAATTGTGTTAACTACTTCAGTACCAGGACACGTTTCCATATTTATTCTGCTTACTATTTAGGTAATATAGACAGCCTCAGGAACTTATGTGAGGAATTAGAATAGAGAAGACTTTGGTCATTAATTTTCTGACCTCTATAGACCCTTTCTAATGTAAATAAAAACGTTTAATTATACCCAAAAACTCACGGTAAAGATGCATCCTAGTACTGAAGGGGTTACGCTTGACTGGCCAAATGTACACAACAATGAACAGGGAAGAGGAAGAGAGGTAGGGCAGGTGACTGTGCGTATACCTGCCTCTATCAATGGTGACTTGCTCGTGTTGTGGAGGTCGAGGTGTTTATGTGGTAGATAGCAGTGAGTGTGGTGTTGATTGTTGATGAGATGGTGATAGCGGTGGTGAATGCACTTAATTGACTCGTGTGTAGGTATTGATGCTACTGTTGGCGTGGTGAAATTGGTGATACTGGTGTTCATGTGTTAGTGTGGATGCAGAGATGGGATTATTGTGGTGTAAGTTACTAATATGGATATATGGAGTATAGTAAGTAATTCTACAACAGATTATAATTTTCTTTTACATGATTTTGTAATGATTAGGAACGAGAAAATGCTAAATAGAACGGCAGAAGATTAAATACAATTGTGGATTAAGTGACTGGGTATTGGCAGGGTTACGAACAGTTACTAGTGTGGATATATGGAGCATAGTAAGGCATTCTACAACAAATTACAGTTTTCTTTTACATAATTCTGGAATGATTAGGAACGAAAAAAAAAATATTAATTAAAACGATAGTAAAATAAATAAAATTGAGGATAAAGTGGTAGAGTACATACAGTTAATGATGTAGATATATGAAGCAAAGTAAGGCATTCTACAACCGATTAAGTTTTCGTTTAAAAGATTATTGAATAAGAAAGGAAAAAAAAATGCTTAAAAGGACGATGAAAATATAACAACTATACAAGAAAATGCTTCTAATCAAACGAAAAGCTTCTAGAGTGAACAGGTCGTTATCTGGGAATGGGTGGGTGGTGTCGTAGGTGGATAGGAGGGGGGGTGGATGGGCGTTGTGGGTGACTTTTTTGGAATTACTTGACAAAAAAGTGGTGCGGGATAGTGAAAGTTACATGAGGTGGTGGAGGTGAATGACTATAATGAAGGTGGAATGTTAGTGGCAGATGATGGTGGTGGTGGTGAACGGCTGAAGTGGTGGTGAGGGATTTTAATGAGAGAGAGAGAGAGATGGGGAGACAGACAGACAGACAGAGACAGAGTATAATTCTTGTCCATATGATTCAGTAACTCGTTCCTTGTATAACAAAAACATAATAACACATCCTTCTCATTTGAAACCCACCAAAGCATAAGTACTATACTAAAATAGCACATAAATAATTGTCTAAGGGGAAATAGTCGCATACATCAAGTATACCCAAGAAACACTCAAGGCTGTAGAGCAGGAGACAGTTGGCAATGGGTCGGTCACAGCATGCATGAAGAGTAGGGAACGTCGCCTGCCTGTGAGACGTAACATACTGATCGGTACGCCATCTTAACCCGTTCACTGCTGGGACGCATTTTGATCTTGATTTTTGGGTATGATTAGACGATTTTATTTGCACTGAGGATCTATGGAGGTCAAAAGATTAATGGCCAGGGTTTTCAATATTTTAATCACCCTTATGAGATTCTGAAGCTGCATAAAATCGCCAAATAGTAAGCAGAGTGATAAAGAAAACGTGGCATGGTACTAAAGGGATTAAGTCAACCAGAGAGGATGCATAGAAGTAAGTGGTCATACCGGTGAATAGAAGCACTTTGGGTCCGATGAGCGTTCGTGCGATAGATCGTGAAGTGCAGCTGAGTGAGAGAGAGAGAGAGAGAGAGAGAGAGAGAGAGAGAGAGAGAGAGAGAGACTATGTTATCAGCCACTTATATACATGCAGTTCAGTGATTTGTACTCATCAGATACATGTTTGCGTAACAGATCAGACTTACTTTCCCAAAATGGCGATTTATCAACGTCCTTCCAACGTGAGAAGTCTTGATAAGCAAACTGGAGGAATGTGATTTGTCATTGTGTGTGTGTGTGTGTGTGTGTGTGTGTGTGTGTGTGTGTGTGTGTGTGTGGTTGGTCAATAAAACATCTATCTCTCTATCTGTCTTGCTTTCTATATCTATCTATCCATTTATGTTTGTATAGAAATAGCACTTTCGTTTTTGTTATTATTATGGTAAGAGTGTGGAATTTTAGGAAGGATGTGAAAAGATAATAGGAAAGAGAATGAAAATAGCTTTGTAGTAAGTTCAATAGGCCTAAACTTAAATGCCTATCGCGTCTGTAATGGAACCAAATAATTTAGAGTGATAATTGGAAGTTTTCAATTACATACATATAAAACTGAAAATTAGTTAGTTGATTAATTAGTGTGTGTGTGTGTGTGTGTGATGCAGACTCATTACACACACACACACACACACACACACACACTTATCCGCTTACTTCAACGAATCATTGGAGCCAGGAGAAAAGGCTGAAAGAAGAGAATTACGAAAAGTGTGAGTGAGGCAGCTTTGCGAGACGGCAGATCACTGGTGTTGGCGGAGTAATAACTAAGAAACTGGGATAAATACTAGGTTGTGTTACACTGAGGCCTTGCGAGGTAGTAGGAGACGTAGCTACCGATGTGTCCTTTAACCTTTTCAGTACTGGAACACATTATTACCTTGAGTTTGAGTGTGATTAAGACGATTTTATTATTTATCTATGGAGGTCAGAAGGTGAATGGCCTGAATCTTCACTATTTCAATTCCTACATAAGTTTCTGAAAACTGTATATCACCAAATAACAAGCAGAATGAATATATAAACGTGTCATAGAACTGAAGGGGTTCATTAGAAGTTCCGAGTCATTGTAATATCAAGCGTAATATAGGTGACTGATAAACTTTTTATTCACGTATCAAAATATCTAAATATAATTATAATTTAGATACAGTAACAAAAATTTACCATATGTGGACACATTATCGTGAACTGTAACATTGTTTAGAGGCGTGGGGGTGTAACTCAGAGGTAGAGTGCTCGCTTCGCATGTGAGAAGTCCCGGGTTCAATCCCCGGCACCTCCAAGTTGTTTTCTTTTTGTGGTCGCCTTCTCACCATTTCAGCGTGTAGGTGAAGCACTGTCTTGTTGCTGGAAGTACTTTTGTTGGTCTTTCTACAGGTTTGTGTTTTTCGTCTGCGCGGTGAATTTTTAATGGGATTTGTTTCGCTCTCCAGTTTTGGCCCATTTTTCTGTCAAGACAAAGGGTATGATGTTCTTTTATTCTTTACTGGTCGTTTCTTTTCTTGGACGTCTATGTTTTTTTTTTCTTTATTTCGCTCTGTCTCTCTTTTTCCAGTTCTTTTCACCTCCGATCAACGTTGCTCTTTTTTCCTTTCTTTATACAGAGACGGCGATGTTGTTTATTTGTTGGTGTTCATGGTGTTGACTGCCTACGTTTTCTTATATATTTTTTTTGTTAAATAAATGCTTTCTTTTTTTAATGAGTTGCTAATATTTCTTCATAAGTATTTCACACACACACACACACACACACACACACACACACACACACACACACATTCCATTCAATAAAGCTCCACAACAACCGACATTTTTAAGCCTATCAACAAGCTTTCTAAATTCCCACCCAAACCTGAACCCTCCTTAGAAACTCTTCTTGTTTGTCTTCTCTCGCTTACCACCTCCCACTCCCTTCCTGTCCCTCCTCGTCCCTGCTGGAGTGACCACGCTGCCTCCTTCCCCCTCACAAGGACCTGGTGACAAGTGTGGGAACGAGGAACAGGGGGAAGCAAGGTCAGGTCACATCAGATCTCTACACAAACAATCAGAGGGTGTAGGGACTCGAAGATGTAAACACCTCCAAGACGGAAGTAAACAAAAACATGGTAGCTAAAGTAGATAAAGAGGGGAAAGATGGAGTGTAGAGGAAGTGGGAGAGAGAGAGAGGAAGGGAGGGGGTAGAAGTTGTCTTTTCATTATTTGTTATTAGTGTGTGTGTGTGTGTGTGGGTTAACTTTACGTATTTTGCTTTATTCTCTCTCTCTCTCTCTCTCTCTCTCTCTCTCTCTCTCTCTCTCTCTCTCTCTCTCTCTCTCTCTCTGTCCAGCTGTCTGTGTTTGTCCGTCACCTCCGTCATTAATAAGGCCAGGTGTGATCAGAGCCTAATCCCGCGGCATCCCAGGTGATGTGAGGGGATCGCCGCCACCTGCACCCACACCTGAGTCTGCGGCGCACGTCAATTGCTTGTGTGTAGGCCATTTAGCGCCCTTCCTCTCCTCTCACAGTGTGTAAGGCTTCCCCAGTACTGTTGCTATAGGCCAGTCAGCAATGTGTATATTTGCTTGTTTGTGTGTGCGCTTGTCTATTCCTGTCCGCCTCTCTCTCTCTTTCTCTCTGACAACAGGCTCCTAAACACGGATACGGACACAAAGGAGGCGATGGAAATCACTGTGGATAAGCACCGCGAGGCCTGAGTCGAGACCATTCAGTGACCTGCGGCGCTGTGAGGGTGAAG
The DNA here is from genome assembly GCF_017591435.1 of Portunus trituberculatus. Lineage (NCBI taxonomy): Eukaryota > Metazoa > Arthropoda > Malacostraca > Decapoda > Portunidae > Portunus > Portunus trituberculatus. The sequence continues at coordinate 15,580,806 of NC_059268.1, read as the reverse complement.
GTCACCTGGAATGTGTACTGCTGCTCCAGGTGAGGTTAATGCCCGCCCACCTGCCCCCGCCAACCACCACTCGCCACAACATGACTGCTGCGCACCCACCCCACGTGTTAGGGATGGAATGTTAAGGTTATTGTTTTGGACTGAGCTTACTATATAGAGGAGTACTTTTGGGTCTAATTTCGTATGCTATGCCTGGTGTTGTCTTGTTTTGGTCACTGAGGCCCTTACGTACTTTGCTGCCATGGTTTGTTATGGAAATTGAATACGATATGTATTTCTTTCTTGTTTCTCGCAAGGTTGTGTGTTCTGATTAATGTATTGAGGAGGGAATTGAAGTTGACTGGAATTAAAAGTGAGGTTGTCGAAGAAGAAACTTGCGATATCATTTTTATTGTTGTTCTTGTTTTTCGTTAGTGAATGGTATAGAGACTGCGATAAAAAAAATGCTTCAAACCTTCAAAACTATCAAACGAAAACGAATAAGAAACAGAGATAAATAAAAAAAATAAGAAAAGGCAACAACACAAGAGAAACACATCGCTGCATAACATAAAACTTCACAAGAGTAATAATTTTCATCGCCCCTTCCTGATACCAAATATAAAGTCACGTACATTTTTCCCCTTCCACACTCGCACCCTCTAAGGCGGATAGAGGCCAAGTCTAAGTCCGGGTGCCACAAGGGATCAGAGAAGTGCAAAGTCGGTGAAAAGGGAACAGAACACGACTTAGTGACTGCTTATGTGGCTTGCTCCTTCAGGCACCGAACAGAGGAAAGGGTGACAGTGGTAATGGTAATGATCAATGTTCATAAGCACGGTAGGTGTGTGCAGTACTGTAGGTATTGGATATAAGGGTTGTGATAGTAGTGTAAAGTGTTGATATAGGTGTAGTATTGTTGTTTCTGGTGATGTGGCAGTGGCGGTAGTATAAGTCGGCAGGTTTACAAGAAATATGAAAAAAAGCATGGTGAGTCTTAATCTCATCTGACTGCATGCTTAAATATTATGTTTTTTTTTTTTTTTTTTTTGCTTACTCTCCCTCCGCCTAGACCGCCGACTCTCCTTTCTAGGCAGCAGAAGCGTGTCAGGGGACAGGGGCGGCGGCAGTATAAACGAGGGTAAGTCACAGCCGCCAGCAGGATTAACAAGCCTCAGCGTGACCCCTTCAGAGATTTCAGTCTATTGAATCTAAAAATGTGTAAACGAGAAGAAGATTTGAGAAAGAGAGAGAGAGAGAGAGAGAGAGAGAGAGAGAGAGAGACTAAGCATACACTGTTAGGCAATGATTTTAATGTTAAAACTTGTATAGCAATTACCTTATCAATGAAACACACACACACACACACACACACACACACACACACACACACACACACACACACACACACACACACTTCATCATTAAATCTAATCTCAAAAGTCAACAGCAGCAGCAGCAACGACAACAACAACAACAACAACAAAGAAAAAAGAAAAAAAAGAAAATAACATTCCTTTACGGTTCTATGGAGGGAGAACAAACACGGAGGAAGGTCCATCACCGACCTACCCTCTTCTCCTCCTCTTCCTTCTCCTCCTCTTCCTCTCCTCCTGCTCTAATCCCACACCTCATTCCTCCCCCCACCTCCCCATCGTCTGGGCACACCTGACTGCTCCTCTTGCCTCCTGGTAGGTACACAAAGCCCATCTGTATCAAAATTCCAGGTTAGGTAGGAGTGTCAGGTGCTAGTGGCTGCTGTGAAGGGTATCTGTGGAATGTCTTAAGTGCTCATTACCTGACGCTCGCTGTAAACATTAGATTTAAAGGTAGGAATTAGAGGATTTAGTACAGGGTAAAGGCCCAAGTTTCGAAACACTTCTACGCCTCACCTCAACTATTTTTTAAAGGTTCTAGTTGAAGTTACACGGATTCTTAACCTCTTCAATGCTATGACACATTTCCATATTCATTCTGCTTACTATTTGGTGATTTCATACGGCTTCGGAAATTCATGTGGAGGATTAAAATAGTAAAGACTGTGGCCATTAATCTTTTTACTTCCATTAACCCTTCCTAATATAAATCAAATAGTCTAATCACACCCAAAACTCGTGTAAAAAATGTGTCCCAGTAGTGAAAGGTTAAAGGTGTTTCTGTAATTCTAGAGCCATGTTAACAAGCATTACCAACAGGACAAATTACCTTTAGAACTCGGCTAATTGTCTCTGTGGCCCTTAAAAGATCGTCGCTCTGAGAGAGTTAAGTCTTTTTTGATATGGCACATAAGAGGACGAATGTGTGATGTGTATGATGCTTAACGGAGGGTGAGGGTGAGTGTTAGTGTTGTCCCGGGGTGGTATCCTGTGTCCACGTGGTAGTGTTGTGATGGCGGTGGTGGTGCTGACGTGGCCTCGGTGTGAATCTTGCTGGCAGTGGAGTAGCGCCCGTAGGCAATAGACGAAATTAGTATACAAAACAAAAAGTGGTGCTACCTCTACGACTGTGCTACGTGATAATGTGTGAGTGTGTGTGTGTGTGTGTGAGAGAGAGAGAGAGAGAGAGAGAGAGAGAGAGAGAGATTACAGATGGTGGAATTGTGAGTTGCTTATACTGCTGGCTGACTTTCATTACTCCCTTACATGTTCACATTACCAAGACGAGTGAGAGAATATACCAAAACATTCCCCTGGACAAACAATGGATACAAATCTTAGAACCACGCATTAGCTTCACTCTCTCCCTCACTCCCACGTTATCATCCTCTCCATCAGGCGCCCATGTTTGTCCCTTCTCTCCTCTCCAGCCTGCTTACCTTTACCAAGAACAGGTGTTTATGCCAAGCGGAAGAGAAGGAACTGGATGACCTTATCGGGTAGGGCGTCCCCGGCAGTGACCTCCGCCCAAACTTTGACACCAATGATGTCATCACCTGACGTCATGGCCACGAATACGACGTATGATTGGTGTGGGAAGGTGAGGGTATGGGTAGGCTAAGTAGGTATAGATTGCTCTCCCAGATGAAGTCATGGGTCTCAGTCTATATAGTAATATGCGCCTCTCACATCCAAAATCTGTACTTTAACTTGCTGGCAGTCTATCTACATAACATCTACGAGGGCTACGTACATACACATGGACAGTAATTCAGTTATGTACCACATTTATTACCATTGTCTTAAGTCTCTCCTTTACCCCTTCTGTACCATGACACATTTTCATATTCATTTTGATTAGTATTTTGTGATTTTATACAGCTTCAGAAACTTATGTGGGGATCAAAATAGTGATGACTCTGGCCACTAATCCTCTGACCTCCATAGATACTTCCTAATGTGAATAGAATCGGATAATCATACCCAAAATTAAAGATTAGAATGCATCCCAGTACTGAAGGGGTTAAATCTGAAGACGATTCACCTGCTAACAGTCCCCGTACGAGACATTTGATAGAGTCTTGGCTTATGAGGAAAGAGAAAAAAAAAAACGCTTAAGCAGAAGTGAGAGTTGTTACTTCAGACCAGGACCCTACGATTACTGAGGCCAGGCAAAACGACCCCCTGGTTTGAGCACTTCACAGGAGGTCTCGTAGGGATAAAACCGAGTCAGACCGAATGAGATACAGAGCCATTTCCTGTTTTATGCACGTAACGGGGGCGACACACGACTCGAGCCAAAGGGAGAGAGGGCGAAGGAGGGAGGAGGACTGGAGGGAATGTCCGTTTACGTGCGAGGCGTCGTGGAGGGCCATAAAAGGACTCACCTGGAAAGTAGTCATCAGGGCGGCGGCGGGCAGGCAACAGGCGGTGTGCGTGCGGCAGCTCCACCTCGCCAGCCAGCGTGGGTTCATTTCGACCTCCTTTGTTGGCTATAAAATTACATCGTAGTTCGTACTCTTGAGAGGGAACCAGACGAAGACGGCCCGGTATTAGTTTACCGTACCACCTGTATACCCTACCCGTTTTTTCTCTTGCCATAATGGAGCTGTACTTCAAAATGTTTGGGGCTTTCATTAGGTCTCGGATATGATTAGTCTGGTTCTCAGGCTCCTAATGATGTGGAATCCTTATCTAATTATCACTAGGTTCATGAAAACATCCTTGAAAATACTTTACTGATTTATTATTTTCATTTTTATCCCACTAAAGAGGAGAATACTTGCTGAAATACCACAAAAATTATTAAAATTACTTAAAAACTTCATTGACTTCAATTAAAGTTCAAAAGTGAAGAATCCTTGTTAAACTATCAATAGAATCACGAGAGAACACTTGAACACGCAAAAGATTCTTAATATAATAATCGTATTTTTCCAGTAAATCAAGACAAATCATTGTTAAACTATTACTGGAGTCACGAAAACATACAGAAACCCAGCTGGCTTACACTCAAGACATATTTTTCCATTAACCCCTTCAGTACCACGTTTCCATACTCATTCTGCTTACTATTTTGTGATTTTATACAGCTTCAGAAACTCACGTGGGGATTAAACTAGTGAAGACTGGCCATTAATCTTCTGACCACCATAGACCCTTCTTAATATAAATAAAATCGTCCAATCACACACAAAACTCAAGGTAAAAATGCGTTCCAGCACTGAAGTAGTTAACACTGAGACTTCCATATCAAAGCATCAATAAAACACTTCAAAACCATTAATCATGAGCTTGCTGAAACCACGACCACTATCTCTTCCAAACACGCACTCATAATTTCCCTCTTGCATCACACTATCGCATCAACACACATTCCTTCCTATCTTATCACTGGGAGGAACTTGGTGCAGCATTCCCTCTAATAAATTCCAGCCCTCTTACCTGAGTTTGGATACAGAGACAGCTGGTTCTTACTTCTCTTCATGGTATAGGTTTGGAAGTGTAAGAGTGATTGTGTATGTGAGTGTATTAGAGGTGGTGGTTGTAATGGGAAAAGAATATTACTTGTGGGAATGTACGAACGTGGGCGGGGTGTGAAGGGGTGTGGTGGAGGAGAGGGAGGAAAGACACTGTGTTGTAAGCATATGAGTTTTCCTGTTTCATAAAAGGTGTTTTTTTATTAGAATTCCCTGTTGACTTCACTTTAATTATTCACGTTTATCTATCCATCTTTATCATTACGCATTTGTATTTACCTGTCGATTAATTGTATTGTTAGTTCGTCTGTTCGTCTGTTTGTCTGATTGTCAGGTCTTTCATAGCTCATTCCTTCGCTGAGAAACAACGCCTCTTCTCACTTTACGTCTAGCTCCTTCTTCTCCTCCTCCTCCTCCTCCTCTTCCTCCTGCTCCTCCTCCTTCTCTTTTTTTGTTGTTGTTGGTGGTGGTGGTGTTGTTGTCATCGTTGTTGTTGTTGTTGTTGTTGTTGTTCGATCTATCTGTTCATCTTTCATTCTTTCTTCTTCCTCTTTCTACTTATGGAGTGTATAATCAATGTATTGTAGTTTACACACACACACACACACACACACACACACACACACACACAGGAATGTCATTATCCTTTCACAGTATCATAACACTAAATATGTTGTCTATTATGTGTGTGTGTGTGTGTGTGTGTGTGTGTGTGTGTGTGTGTGTGTATGTGTGAGCTGACGTGTCGTCTCGCGAAAGAGAACGATTGTGAGTGAGAATGAATGGAGGTGAATAAGCGGGAATGAAAGAATGAATGAGAGAATGAACACGCCGAGAGGAGAAACGGAGAGCGAGAGAAAGAGGGAGACGGCCAGAGAGAGAGGGAGAGAGAAGAGAGGGTAAGAAGGGGCAGAAACCAACCAGGTGGGTGTAGGTGTGGGCGTGGGTAAGTTAGGGTGTGGGTGATGCGTTGGCGAAGAACTACTAGACCGTATTAGGAAGACTGCAAGGATCAAGAAGGGAGACGACGGAGGGAACAAAGGAGAAGGACTGCTGTGATGAAGGTGGCTTTGAGTGACTAAGACTTGATTTTACACCCTCCTACTACTGACTAGACTTGACTGACTGCCTCTTACTTTCACTCCACGGCCATATTGTGTAGCGACACGGGTGACACACACACACACACACACACAGAGAAAAGTACTAATCCACTGTTTTCCAAGATTAGGATTACAACCCACACGTGGATCAGACTGTTCTTCCATTCTAACGGTGATAATAAGGCCAATAACAATAACAAAGATAGTGTGTGGCGTCGGACTGTCCTGGCGTGTTCTAAGAATGAGCTATCTTATCGGAAGCTTTCAAGGCGGTCGTGGAGGCGTAACGTTGTCCTCTTATCTTGCTATGAATGAAACCCTCCCCCTCCTCCTCCTATTCCTCCTCCTACTTGTTCTCTTTTTCCTCCTGTCTATCTTTTATATCCCTCTTCCTGTGTCGCCATAATGATCTCGTTGTTATGGCTCCAAATAAATCAATGGAACTGCCTCTTTATTAGTTGTTGTTGTTTTGTCATTGTACCGGTCCATCTTTCCTTTTCTTACTTATTTTTACTCTTGATCTTGTTCATTGCTATCTTGTTTTCAATTATTAGACAGTAGAGAGTTGTCCAGGCCGATTATTCTCTCTCTCTCTCTCACACACACACACACACACACACACACACACACACACACACACACACACACACATGCACACACACAGACGTACGTGGAATAATCTCAGGTCGAGGCGTCACGTGGCTCTAAGGGTTTGGTAACAATGCCGCGCCCAGGACAGCCTCCCTCGCACTCTGACGAGCCTCCACGTGGCTGCCTCATGCTGACCAGAGCCAGAGCGAGGCGGGAGGCGGTGCTGCTACCTCGTAAACACCTGCCTCGTGGTTTCATGGGTGGGGAGAGGGCCGTAATACCTGGTTATCTACGGCTGTGACATCACCTTCTCCTCCACCTCAGCCTCTCCCTTCACCGCCTCCCTCGCCATCGTTGTCATTGTGGTATTAGTGACTGGTATAACTTATTGGTTCTTTTATTTCCTTTCCTACAACGACGTCTCTGTTGTAATATCTCCTTCCTTCTTTTGTCAATTGGTCTCTCTCTCTCTCTCTCTCTCTCTCTCTCTCTCTCTCTCTCTCTCTCTCTCTCTCTCAACTACCCCGTCTTCTAATTACAAATACATTCTTTTATCATTAACACCACTACCACCTCCACCACGAGCTCCTCCTCCTCCTCCTTCATCACCGTAGCAGTGCATCCGTCACGTCTCCTCCCCCGATCACCGTCAGGAGCGTCTTGTGATGGTACAGAGTGGAATTCGGACCCTTGTAGTGATTATATTCAAGCTTAGCCTCTTCAGTACTGGGACATATTTATACCACGAGTTTTGGGTATGATTAGACAATTTTATTTACGTTAGGAAGTGTCTATGGAGGTCAAAAGATTAATGCAGTCTTCACTATTTTAATCCCGACATGTTTTTTTCTGAAGCTGTGTAAAATCAGAATGAATATATGAAAACACGTCCTGGTACTGAAGTGATATAGGTTATTTGCTTACGTCCCGTCTATTTTTTCTAATCTTCAAACGTCATTAGTAGGAAAATTTGGACAGGTTAGGTTTATCTTTTCTCTCACTTAACCCTCAAAGCTCTCTTCTAACCTCATCAGTAACCATAGTTCGGAAAGGTGTTTTTCTTTCATTCTTTTCCCCTTTGTCACTTTAATTCCTTTCCCACTCTGTTATAGGAGATTGTTTTTAGTATTAGAGACGTAAGGTTTTCGTGTGCGTCCCTCAAGCGAACACCTGACACACTTAAAGCGGCGGTGGGGCAGTTTCAACTAGACATCAGTGTTCCTCTCCCTTGCAGATCAACGGCCCGAGCAGCAACCTCCCCTTGAGGCGAGCGAGATGGAACCCTGTGTGTGTGTGTGTGTGTGTGTGTGTGTGTGTGTGTGTGTGTGTGTGTGAGTAAGAGCGCGCGCGGGCTACCAGAGTACGCCAAACCTGTATTTGGAAGTGACTCTCCAGACTCTATTATTAGCTTCGCAGACCGCCCCCCCCAATTCTCTCTCTCTCTCTCTCTCTCTCTCTCTCTCTCTCTCTCTCTCTCTCTCTCTCTCTCTGCTGTATCCCCTCCCTACCCTCGCCTTCCCTTTCCCTGCCACCCCCTATCCCAAACCATAATACTGTCTAGACTACCCTTAAAGCCCTTCCATCCCCCTCCGTCCCCTACAGGCCCTACACCCTCAACGGGGCGCCGGGAGGGAGGGGGACCTAAATTGCAAAACAGCCTCCGCCTCGCTTGTTCATTTCTCCAACTTATGAATCTCCTTTCCCACCAAGCTGTTGTTATCTTAAAGGAATGTCCACCCACCTCCAAGGGCCAGGCGGAGGAGATTGGGTGGCGTGGCTCGGTGGGAGGTGAATATTGCTGGATTGCCTGAATAGTGACAGCTGCCGCCGTGGTTGGAATCCCAGCTATGTGTCGCCTCCGCTTCGTGTTGCTACGCCGCCGACACGGTCCGTACGGTATCCCCAATCTCTCTCTCTCTCTCACTCTCTCTCTCTGGTGGTGTACATTGTTTTGCCATTACCACCCTTTTCTTTAGCCCAGCGGCAGCAGCCCTTTCATTCCCGCGCTGTACACTGGCGGGGTTTGTTTGCAAGGTTCCTTCATTCATTCAACGCTCACATGAGAAGGTATAGTCTAGGTAGCTCACGTCCCCACGTCAGCCACGCCTTCTTGTCCTCGTCTGAGTCCTTGTCCTCGTCCTGGCCTCGCTCTTCGCCTTTTTTTCGACCTCGCCCTTGTTCCTATTACTTCTAGGGGTGTTTGCTGGGTACTTTCCGCGGGGTATTTTAATGTCACTCTCTCCTCTGGGAATGTGTCAATTCGTAATCTTTTGCATAACTGAAATTCCATGTAGCTCACGCGCCTCGTCTCTCCTCTCGCTGCTCTCAAGACGTGCTAGTTTAATGTGCAGAAATGGTGGGAAGCATTAAGTGTAGCTCGCCGTGGTAAGAATGAGTGAATTAGTCTTTTTTTCATTATTTTTTTCTACTTTTTCTCTGCACACCTGAAATTCCGCGCCGTCCAAACACCTGAGGATGCCCGTCACACCCGCCTCCCTTCGCCCCTTCGTCCCTCCCTCCCTCCTTTCCTCCCTCTCTCCCTCTCTCTCTCCCTCTCCGTCCCCCTAGCAGCCAGTCACCAACCCAGGAACGCAACACGACTTTCCTCCCCAGACCCCACAAGTCGGAAACCTGCACGCCCTCGCTTCTACCCTCCCTCCCTGTCTCTCACCGCTTCCCTCCCTCGCCTCCACCACGCCAGACAGCCACGCCATCCCATTTTATCACCTAAGGGCCCCGGGTCATGTCCTATCCCGTCTCCCTCTCTCTCTCTCTCTCTCTCCTCATCTGCTCCTCTTCCTCCTTTTCCCCTTAGTGATAGTGCTACCTCTTTCCCCTTATCGAGCAGCGTTAGTTAACTCTCACCTCCCAATTAGCTCAAGTCGTAAATCCTCAGGTATCATGGCCAGTGACTTTTCCGCACTCTGGCCTTTACCGAAGCACCGTCGCCGCCACTTACTCAGCACTAACCAACCACCAGCAAACAGATTCCCACTTCTTTCTCTCTCCTTGTCTCGTTTACCAGTAAAAGTTTCCTCTGGTCAACACTTCCCAAATCCGTCCTTAAAATTTTCTCTCCTTCTAGTGGCCACTCCCCGCGTCCCGACAGAAGGCAGGGAGGGACCAGGAAGGGAAGGGAAGGAAGGAGGGAGGAAGTGTCGCTCTCGGCCACTTGTTAAGGGCGTTTATGTGTCGCTACGTTACTATTGGGTCCATCTGCAGACCGAGGCTGAGGGAACGGTCACCTCTCCTGTAGTAAATGTGTGAGAGAGAGAGAGAGAGAGAGAGAGAGAGAGAGAGAGAGAGAGAGATGTTTAAAGTTTTCGTTTCACTAAAATTTCTTTCTATATTTTTTCCCAAAGCACAAGTAAACATGGACTTGCTTTCGCCTAAGAGATGTGAATTAGTACCCACACAAAAACCTGGAGAGAGAGAGAGAGAGAGAGAGAGAGAGAGAGAGAGAGAGAGAGAATATCCCCTTTTGCCTGACGTCTTTCTGAGAGGCTTTCAAGGGACCGGAATTCCCACGTACCCGGCTCTTCGTCTCCTTCTACTTCCTTCTCCTTTTCTCTCTCGCCCTTTTCTTCCTTACCTCCCTCCTCTTCTCTCTCTCTCTCTCTCTCTCTCTCTCTCTCTCTCTCTCTCTCTCTCTCTCTCTCTCTCTCTCTCTCTCCTACTGCGTTTCTCATAATGTTTTCTTTCTCTACCTTTTCCGCTTCTCTCATTCGTTTCGTCTCGCCTCTCCGCACCCTCACTCCCGCCCCACCCTCCTCCTGCTCCTCCTCCTCCTCCTCCTCCTCCTCCCATAGTACCCTTGTTGCTGGGTTACTCTATTAAGTGACGGCGACTGGGTGTGTTAGTGAAAGCTGATTCTTTTTTTTTTTTTTTTTTTTTTTTTAGGGACACTTTTGAAAGGCAATTGTGTAAATGTTTTTTTTTATTATACTCATATGTTTTTTTGTGGTTATAGTAATTAATGTATTTCTCTCTCTCTCTCTCTCTCTCTCTCTCTCTCTCTCTCTCTCTCTCTCTCTCTCTCTCTCTCTCTCTCTCTCTCTCACACACACACACACACACACACACCCAGGTCTTTTCTCCTCATTCCCCTCCTTCTCCTCCTCCTTCTCTTCCTTCTCTTCCTCCTCCTCCTCCTCCTCCTCCTCTTCCTCCTCTTCCTCCTCCTCTTTTCCCTCCTCATTATATTCTTACAAGTCCCTCTGCTCCTCTCTTCTTGTTACTACTACAACAACAACAACAACAACAACTACTACTACTACTACTACTACTACTACTACTACTACTCTCTCTCTCTCTCTCTCTCTCTCTCTCTCTCTCTCTCTCTCTCTCTCACCAGTAAAGTTCATTGATCGTTAGTGTTATCTAATCCCCTTAAGAATTCGCCACTTTTGAAGCAATCAGCGCACGTAAGCGTCTAGACGGCAGCAGTATAGGGAAGCAAACTCAGGAAACATTCTCATCGGCTTACTAGGAATTGTAAATCAGTATAATACTTACTAATGGACCTACAAAAACCCGTGTCATGCAGATCATCACGCTTCAAGGGCACTCCAGTCTTTACCTTATGTAACTCAGGGTAAAATATATGACTGGCCTTTTTTCTGCTTGTTTTCTAGGCCTTGTGTGTGTTTTGTGTGTTTTTCGTGTGTGTGTGTGTGTGTGTGTTTTTTTTTTTTACGTCTCTATCTCTTGTTTTGCTTTCTGTTTCTTTTTTCTGTCTTTTTTTCTGGTTCGGAAAAATTTTGTTCATCCTATACATGCTTATTTTTTTTTATTTCTCTTTTTTCTTTAATATTTGCTTACATTTTCCTTCTCATCATATCATCCCTTTTCTCTTTTGCATTTCCTCATCTTTCTCTCTTTTCTAATATCGCTCTTTTCGTTGCTCCATTTCTTCTCATTCGGCATATCACCATATCAACCATCACATAATTCAACACGTTATTCACTCATGATTTTCTCGCGGGTGGGTCAATAACTTCAATGATTATCCCTAAACCCGCAATTTATTACCCTCTTATCGCTCTTAGGTAACGGGAAAGTCCTCGGTTTCTACGATTTCCCTCTACATCACTTAACGAATCACCATAAAATGAATATGCACTCCACACGCACCACACACAAATAAAATACAAATAAATACCTAAAGAAAATAGTAATGTAGATGTTATACAGTCGAGGACACAGATAAATATTCCCCTACTAACTTCCATTGCGTTGTCTTCTGTATTACTTCATTTGATATATTAAAAAACAATTGTCAGTCTCCTTGTACTCCTCCTCCTGTTTTTTCTCCTCGTCCTGACAGGTGGTGTCTCGTCCTCGCAAGCCGCCACCTCCCTTTCCTCTCTCCCCTTCCCCTTCCCCTCATCCGGATGGCGGTGTCATCTACCTCTCGGCTCGTAATTGTACCCTCGCCCCTGCGCTGGCCGGAAGGCGCGAAAGGGGCAGCTGATCGTGCAAGGCCGTTCACGTCTCCATCTCGCGCACCACTTGTCTTGTTGAAGCTAAATTGTCGCTGGTTCCTTAGTGTTTTATTTCTCTTGTTTCTTTACTCTCTCTCTCTCTCTCTCTCTCTCTCTCTCTCTCTCTCTCTCTCTCTCTCTCTCTCTCTCTCTCTCTCTCTCTCTCTCTCTCTCCAGCTTCTTCCTTTGTCCTCGTTTTGTTTATTTTTTTCATCATTCCTCCTTCCTTCCTCTCCTTTATTTCATGTCACCACGCCTTTCCTCTTTTCATCTTTCTCCTCCTCTTCCTTTCCCTCCTCCTACTGCTGCTGCCTCCCCTCCTCCTTCTCTTCCTCCTCCTCCTCCTCCTCCTCCTTTCCTGTCTCTCTCTTCCTGCTGGTGCTGCTGCTGCTCCTCCTACCTCCTTCTCCTCCTCCTCCTCCTCCTCCTCCTCCTCCTCCTCCTCCTCCTCCTCCTCCTCCTCCTCCTCCTCCTCCTCACCTCCTCTCCTCCTACTCATCATCATCATCATACTCACCCTACTTCACCTCTTCCCTTATCTCTTTTTTTCCCCTCCTCCTCCTCCTTCTCCTCCTTCTCCTCCACTACCACCGTAACCACAACCACTCTCCTCTCCCTCCTCCTCCTCCTACACCTTCTTTATTTTTTTTGCTTTTTTAACCTCGAGTATGACTTCCGCCGCCCCGCCACTGACCCTTACTTCCTCCTCAGAGCGTCCACAGCTGGGTGATGACGTGATGTGGTGGTGGTGGTGGTAGTGGTGGTGGTGACGACCGACGGGGCTTATTAACCAAGGGCAAAAGGACTGACTGATCACGCCACGCAACTTTTGAGTGCTGGGAGAGAGAGAGAGAGAGAGAGAGAGAGAGAGAGGTTGAATGTGTGCAGAGATCATTTAAACGCCTCTTCCCCCCACCCCTAGAAAAAAAGGATATTATCAGTGATTTCTTGTATTTGTTTTTATCACACACACACACACACACACACACACACACACACACACACACACACGCATGCACGCAACCAGGCAAGCAAGCAGACAAGAAAACAAACATATTATCTAATGTGATGAAGGAGAGAAGGAAGGAGAGCAAAACAGAGAGAGAGAGAGAGAGAGAGAGACCAACCTCCCTCATGCTTTGAACGTTACCAAGAGAGAGAGAGAGAGAGAGAGAGAGAGAGAGAGAGAGAGAGAGAGAGAGAGAGAGAGAGAGGGGAAGGGGAGGGAAGGCAGGGAGACAAACACGGGGAGGGGAAGGTTCAAGGAAGGAGGGAGGGAGAGACATGAGGTGGTGGGGAGGGCATCAACCTTCGCTGGGCTTTGGTGGGGCCACAATAAGGTATCTCCAGCCACTTCAAGCACAGTCTACTTGAGAGACAGACGAGACGGTGGTGACATTAGAAACTCCAGAGGTGAACACATGACACTTATTCTGAAACACGTCTGACACACACCTTCCCTATTTTATAAAGGCTCTAGTTGAAGTTACTTTGATTATTACATGTGTTTCTGTGATTCTAGACAGATTAACAAGATTTCTACACTAGTAGCTGGCTAAACGCTCTTGAGAACCCGTCTAGCGATTTCTGTGGCCTTGGATAGATTCGTGGTGAGAAAGCAAAGCGTTTCTAAACACGGGTCTTCCATTGCTTCATTATGTTTCGTGTTTAAAAGTTTGTGTAGTTTCTTGCTTTGGTTCTTCCTGTTTGTGTTACCGTAGACGTGTATTTTCTTTCTTGCATTATGGGAAAAAACGATAAAGATTGGGCAACGTGTTCCAAGAAGGCACTTTATTCCTACAATGAAGGAAAACGAAAAGATTTCATTTTTATTTCTGTTTTTATTTTCGTCGCCAAGGCGTTGATCTTTCTAATAGATGCTGAGCTGTGAATCTTTACTCCTTTTTTTCGTGGTTTAAGTCAAATAATTTTCACTTACAAGTCATCACCTTCAGTAGATATCTGAAAGCTTAATTCAATGACTTAAAAAAATCAGCTATTTCTAAACAAGCACGAGTTGCATAATAATATAACAATTAAACTATCCAGATCTTATATCAGCTTTCCCTTCGTCTTAAATAACCGTGTAGTGCAATAAATAATCCTTGACTGTCATCCTTCACTCTAAGTTAACGGTATGCTGACTGATCCCTTAGTCTCAGCACCGGAAGGAGAATGTCTGAAGAGCGATCACGCACCGATAATGTACAAAAACAAACGGAAAAGGAGGTGAAAAAGATTTATATTCGCCTTAATCCGTTCAGTACCAGGACGCGTTTCCATATTCATTCTGGTTATCATTTGGTGATTTTTATACAGCTTCAGCTTTATGTGGAGATTACAATAGTGAAAACTCTGGCCATTAGTCTTCTGACAACCATAGACCCTTCCTAATATAGATAAAACTGTCTAATCACGCCTAAAACTCAAGATAAAAATGTATCTCAGTACTAAAGGGGTTGATGTCTTAAATTTTTGGCTATCGTGGTGGAGTGAGTGAAGACAGGATGGAAGATAGAATGGAAATGGTAAAAACTAAGTAGATTTCTCGGCACTCCACTTCTCGAGCCAAGACTGACCACCCGCGGCCCACATCGTGCAGACCAGCAGACGAAAGCATTTTCTTTTCCACTCTTTCTACTCCCCTCCCCCCAAACCTCTCTCTCTCTTTCTCTCTCTGGCTGAGCAACTGCAGTGAACCAGACACGACCACCCTCCCTCTTGCCCTGCACACTCTCACAAAGACTTCCCTGCAAAAACACCACGCAAGCAGACAACCGCCGCTTCTTCTCCCATGACTGCTCTCTCGCACGCCCTCTTCACCTGCTTCTTCCCCGGGCACGTCTCCCTCCCCGTGTCTATCCCCACTCCTCACCTTCCCCTACGCCACTGTTCTCTCTCAATTCTCCCCATCACAAAACATAGCGGTCAGCCTTCTCCTCCTCCTCCCCCTCCTCTTCCTCCTTCACTGGAGCAGATTGCCTAGCGGGAGATGAGGTGCTTGTCTTCAGGTATATCAAAATGAGATTTGATTGAGGAATAGAGAGAGTGAACAGGGAGGGTTTAAGATATATGTCCCTGTTCTTTGGCCAACTATCGAGTCTGTAAGGATACTGACGAATGATTGGGACTTTTTTCTTTATATTTTTGTTACCCTTGGCCATTCCTCCGCTCTTACATAAAAAAAAAGGTGACAAGAATTTATAATGTTTTGGATGTTTGAGAAAAATTAATTTCCAAAGTCGATATCTACACGTTCCCAAGCTTAGTATTAAGATAAAGCAATACCTTCAGGGGAGATTCCACAACTCCTTTCTCCACCCAACCCGCTATCCCCTGCTCCTATATACCGTTAATCATTACACTACCTTGTGAATGCGAGGTCATGTTTTGTTGATGAAGGACGCGAGCTTCGTAGAAAGGAGGTCACTGATTTCTAGGTAGACTCATAACTGTTGCCACGGTTGCCCTTTCCTCTCACTTCACTGTTAAGGAAGCGTTTGCAGAGTTGAATGCGAGATTAACTAGACTATATATGTGGTAACCCTTTCAATACTGTGACGCATTTTTGCCATGAGTATTGAGTACAATTAGATGGTTTAGTTACATGAGGAAATGTCTATGAAGGTTAAAATTTTAATGGCCAGAGTCTTCACTATTGTAATCCCCAACAAAATTTTCTGAAGCTGCACAAAATCGCCAAACAGTAACCAGAATGAATATGAAAACACGGCAAACTACTGAATGGCTTAAGAAGATGTGCGCACAGTTAAACAAAAATACGAGAGACAATCTGATATTTACTGGACTACATATGTGGTATTAAAAGGACTGCAGTAGTAATAAAAATCCCTCGAAAGCTATGAAAGTAATATTGCCTGGTTTGTATATTTTCTTGACGTGGAAAGGCAAGAATCAGTGTGTGTGTGTGTGTGTGTGTGTGTGTGTGTGTGTGTGTGTGTGTGTGTGTGTGTGTGTGTGTGTGTGAGGTGAGGGTGTGTTTCGTAAGGCCAATAGATCATCAAGGCCAGTTAACAATCTATGGGCCCATGGTTCCCTCGAGGGCCATGGACAGTTTCAGAGTTACAACTTTGAATTAGTCTCGAAGTTCACCACCATATATTGTAATCTTTTTGTGCCATTAGATTGATTAGCGTTGCTACTAATCCATCACGAAAAAAAAAATACCTAGTAGTAGTAGTAGTAGTAGTAGTAGTAGTAGTAGTAGTAGTGGTGGTGGTGGTGGTGGTATGGTAGTAGTAGTAGTAGTAGTAGTAGTAGTGGAGGTAGTAGTAGTAGTAGTAGAAGTAGTAGTAGCAGTAGTGGTAGTCGTAGTAATGATGGTGGTAGTAGTAGTAGTAGTAGTAGTAGTAGTAGTAGTAGTGACAGTAGCAGTAGTAACAGCAGTAGTAGTAGTAGTTGTAGTAGTAAAACTAATAGTAATAGTTAGTAGTAGCAGCAGCAGCACCATCACTACTACCATCATCAACATCATTAAACTCTGCCATTTTAATCAGTATGCTTGAAACAAATTAGCATAACAGTATTTTTTTTAGGACAACGAAATTCGGCTCAATAAAACATATACAGAAAAACAAAAGAAGGAAAATAAAAAAAAATACACTAAATAATCAAAATCAGTAGGTTAATAAGCCCATTTAAGTAACGCAGTACGCAAAAGTCCCAGTAAATCATAAGGGAACATATATGAGGGCCGAATAATTCATGCCACTGGTAATAATATTTTTAAAAGACCGTGAAAAATATGGCCTTATAATTTATTCACTAACTTAAGGGAGGTGACGTTCTTCTTCCTTTTTTTTAATCATTTCAGTGACAAGTTTCGGT
The DNA here is from genome assembly GCF_017591435.1 of Portunus trituberculatus. Taxonomy (NCBI): domain Eukaryota; kingdom Metazoa; phylum Arthropoda; class Malacostraca; order Decapoda; family Portunidae; genus Portunus; species Portunus trituberculatus. The sequence continues at coordinate 15,563,947 of NC_059268.1, read as the reverse complement.
TAATCATTCATTTCGGCGCGTTTACATTATTTATGCGGCGTCTAAAAAAAAGAAAAGAAATGAATCCTTGGCTGAGGTGTGCTAAACTTTTCTCTCCTTCCCTTGGGTCACTGGGTCAGGAGAGGGAGGTAAGCAAAAAATATATAAATTAATGTTGTAGTGGTCTGGAGAATCTAGATATATACCTGGTGGGGGGGTTTTAATAATTTATACCAATGTTTTGCCATCTTTTTATTTGTATTCTTTAATTTTATAGTTTTAGTTCTTGTTTTCCGTTTTTAGTATGTTTTGTGAAGATAGAGTGTTTGTTATTTATGTTATAGAGAATATATTAAGTCTCTCTCTCTCTCTCTCTCTCTCTCTCTCTCTCTCTCTCTCTCTCTCTCTCTCACACACACACACACACACACACACACACACACACACACACACACACACACACACACACACACATTAACTAACACAGAAATACTCACATTACAATTATTTTATTCTCTGTATGATTAAAAAAAAAATTCCCTTACATCACAGGCAGCAAAGAGAGAGAGAGAGAGAGAGAGAGAGAGAGAGAGAGAGAGAGAGAGAGAGAGAGAGAGAGAGAGAGACAGGGCGGAACGAGAGGAAAAGTGACAGCCTGTGGCAACTCATACTCTTACTGATGGAATATTTAAACCTCTTCCCAGCCCTTTAAAAATTGCGGGGGACTTACGAGGGGGAAGTTACCAGACTCGGGTTTTCTCCTCTCTCTCTCTCTCTCTCTCTCTCTCTCTCTCTCTCTCTCTCTTTTTCCTCCACTACTTTTTGTTGGGGTTAGAAATGCTTTTTTCTCTCTCTCTCTGTCTTTTTTTCTCTTTTTAGGTGGTGCGTTTTATGTCTTGTACTTAGCACGCGCCGTGTCATTAGTGTTTTGTGCAGGAGAAAAAGGTGAGGAGGAGGAAGGAGGAGGAATTAGAAAAGAGTAAGAATGAGAGAAAAATTGTAAGGTCCAGAGAGAGAGAGAGAGAGAGAGGTGAGCTAAAGAGGAATACGAATCAGAGAGAGAAAGAATATGAGGTGAAATTAAAACCTTGAATACATGACACGGGGAAAGACGAGAAGTGTGAATAGAAAAGAGGAAGAAACAAGGAAACAGTAAAAGTGACGTCCATGGAACAGAAAAGGCCTGGAGAGGTGTGAAGAGAAGAGCTAAGTCTCCTGCAGGAATAGAACCCTTGATGGAAATGATGAATAGAAATGTGGATGACAGGATTAGAGGCGGGGAAGGTTGAGAAATATGCCACTTGGTTCTTCAAAAATAAAGCGCTGGGATGGGTGAGGAAAAGAGTGTTCGGTGTCTTGAAGGAACACGCCGAGTGAATGAGCCTCTCGGTGTCCCCGCCAGGAAAAGAACGCCCGTCAGTCTCCTAGCGTGGTTTTGGGGCGAGATCATTGACCCGTGTATAGGCCTCTTTTAGCATACCTTCTTAGGCCTTCCTCTTTCAAAAACGCCGAGGCCTACTCTAGTGTGTTCCTGCCCGTACGCACGCACGCCCACACACACACACACACACACACACACACACACACACACACACACACACACACACACACACGAGGCGTAAAACTTCGCTGTCACTATCATAGCACGTCATTAATCTACTGTGTGTGTGTGTGTGTGTGTGTGTGTGTGTGTGTGTGTGTGTGTGTGTGTGTGTGTGTGCACTGTACTTTATGGGTTTCGCACTTCCTATCCATTCACTGAAATCTCCTCCTTTCCTCCTCCTCCTCCTCTACTCTTTCTCCTCCAGCTCTCTCCAGCCTTCTCTTCTTCAAGTCTCCAGGCTCCCCTCTTCCGCATCGCTCCTCCAGCCTCCAGTCTCCCTGCATCTCTATCCTCTCACCACGTTAGACAAGCCTCTCTTCTCACCGTACACCTCTCTAAACGTCTCCTCCATCCTCTAATTCCTCTCCTCCCTCCTTCTTCTCCTCAACCCCTCCCCCCCTCCTCCTTTTAACGAACATACCACGTGGCGCGTTCTATTTCGAGTCGGCGGTGGGGCTTTTGACCTCCAGAGCCCGCGTGTCTAGACGCTCCAACCAGGCGGACACGTCGGGTATGTTTCGGGGCGGGGCGGAAAGGCGAGCTGTGCGATCTACGAGAGGCCTCTCCCCTACAATCCACCCCCAGTCCCTCACTGCCTCCCCTGTCCATTCCTCTCCCTCATTCCCCAGCGGCCATTCCACCCGATCCTCCCCCGTCCCCCTCCCGAAGATCCCAGCCCCAACAGTCCCCCACAGGCGGTCCTTTCCCGCCATGACTGCCTCCCACGTGTCCGCTGTAGGTCTGGAAGGAAGAATGGGCTTGGAAGTAACTCGCCGCGTGGTGCATCCAGCCCTCGTCAAGGTTCCTCAGCGGCGTTTTGAAGAAATTGCTGCACCTGTTAAATCAAAGAGACGCGTTCTTGGCCACTCACTGTGTGTATTGCTAAACTGAACCTTACACGTGTTTAGTGCTTTGCGTCGGTCATTAACCTTGAGATTTGGCGGTACGCTTCTGTCGCCTTATCGTTACTTTTAAAGGGAGGGTTTGAGGAAGTAGACAGCGTTTAGTTCGGTGATTTATGTCTTGAGGTACAGACTCTTGATTTTAAAATTAGCATGTAGAACGCAGTATGTATTAACACGCACACAGACAAAAAATACATGTAATTACTGAAAACTTAGCTAATAAACGAATATAATGAAAAAAAATGTATATAGCTTACAAGAAAGAAAAGTAAAGCAGAGAGAGAGAGAGAGAGAGAGAGAGAGAGAGAGAGAGAGAGGGGTGGGGGGTGGGGATCTGAGGTGTCAAGCGGAGGCAAAAAGGTGGACGATACAGAGAGGAACTGGGGTGAGTTTTAAAAGGTGGCAGAAAAGTAGCCAGGTAGATGTTGTGATAATTTACATGCGGAAATCAGAAGTGCAAACCAGGGGAGGAAAAACACGAGGGTGAGGGAGGGATAGGAAATATGAAACAGGGGAGAGAGAAAAAAAATCGCAAACTGAGGGAGAGAGAGACAGACTGGGGGGAGGGAGGGAGAGAGATGGAAACAAGAGAGAGAGAGAGAGAGAGAGAGAGAGAGAGAGAGAGAGAGAGAGAGAGAGAGAGAGAGAGAGAGAGAGAAGGGAGGAAGGAAGGAAGGAAAAAGAGGGAGAGAAGAGGGAGGGAGAGGGCGTTCTCTCCCTCGACAACTGGTGGTGTGAGGAAAGACATACGGGTGTTTGGGTGCCTTCCCCTCCTCCTCCTCCTCCTCCTCCATCTCTTCCTCCCTGTCCCTACAATCACCCCTCCCTCGCCTTCCTCCTGCCCCCACACCCGCGTTTGTACCTCACTGTTGCTGGGTGACCATATACGGCCTATGCGTGCGTGCGTGCGTGTGTGTGAGTGCGTGCCTGCGTTCGTTCCCTAGGGATATTTATTAGGGCCCTACTGGGACGTACTCTAGGTTGGGGACATGCATAGGGGTTAGGAGAGAGAGAGAGAGAGAGAGAGAGAGAGAGAGAGAGAGAGAGAGAATGTAAACACACAGTTGTCGGGCTCTTTAAAGATTTATTATTCATTTGATTCATATTTCCAGTAACCACATCCTACACATTGTTTCACACACACACACACACACACACACACACACACACACACACACACGTGGTTACTACCTCTACACGGCCACTCCCTCCTATACAGTCTCAGCCTGTCTGCCTGCTTGCCTGCCTCTTTGCCTTTTCTCATCTTCCTCCCCTCCCGTTTCTTTTCTCCCTCCTCGTCCTCATTCTTCTCGAGGCCATATGACCCTGTTGTTGCGGCGCCAGAATCCAACAATCCATCATCCTCCTGGTCCTCCTCCAAGCTCTCCTTACCTTCCTTTTCCCCTACGCAGCCACCAGCACCACCGTCACCACCTGCCTCCCTTCCCCCCGTGGACATGGGAGGGCGGGCCACTGTCGACCACTCCCACATCAGACGAGGTGGAGGGAACTTGTTGCTAAGCGACTTACCGAGCACCACGTGTAGCATCTGTTCCTCCCAGACTCAGACGACTGCCTTTGCCTCCTGTCTCCTCCTCCTCCTCCTCATCCCCTCCTCCTCCTGCTGCTACCTCCAGGCTCAAGCTCCCCTTCGTCATGTGTGTTAGGCTTACCAGGGGCGTTTGAGTGCTGGAGGGCATAGCCAGCATAGAGAATCCAATTCCTTTTTAATGGGCCGCTATATTTCCTTCGGTGTTGTCTGACTGAATGGTTGATAGGAGTGTAGCTTCCAGCGCAGATGTGTGCGTGTGTGTTGTCTCGGATCAAATGTTAAGGGATCGAAGCATCTTGCCTTGAATGAAATATCTTCATCTCTCTGTTTCTCTTTTCTTCCTTTGCAAATGTCCCTTTTTTTTTTCGTCTTCCAGATGGTGTTTAAAGGACACTCGGCTCGCGCATTCTCACGCACGTGTATATGTGTTTATGTTTGGATTAAAGGGATCATCGTGTGCGTGTTTTTATTTACAATATGTTTAAAGAGAGAGAGAGAGAGAGAGAGAGAGAGAGAGAGAGAGAGAGAGAGAGAGAGAGAGAGAGAGAGAGAGAGAGAGAGAGAGAGAAAGACATAACATTACATACATCAACAGACACACACCGACAGACAGACTGGCGGGCAGGCAGACGAACAAAGCAGCAGCTGGATCGCAGGATACTTGCCATGACCTAGTTTCAGGGTCCGGCCTCGCCTAATATTGAGTTCAGACTCCACGTGGTGGCTTCGGTCTCGGAGCAAGGAGTCCTGGGGGGGATGGTAGGGAGGGTGGCGGAGCGAAAGGAGCCAGCCAGGGACATGGTAGCTTCCAGTAAAGCGACTCTGAGGCAAGAGACGAGAGTACACAGAACACAAACAAAACGGGGATAGGAGACGAGGAGTGTTGCTTTTTTTAATAATGATAATAATGTTCGGTGGATTGGGAAGTTTAATGTTTACCGTGTATCTTGCTTTTATTGTTAATAAGGTAGTGAAAAAATAGAGTATGGACATAAGTTGTTGTTACATATGAGGGATTGAATATTATGTGTGTGATCAGGTGTTGAATACAAGGTGATCACCACTGTCTAGACACACACACACACACACACACACACACACACACACACTAGGAGAGAGAGAGAGAGAGAGAGAGAGAGAGAGAGAGAGAGAGAGAGAGAGAGAGAGAGAGAGAATGGGATTAGGTATGCAAATCTGAGATGTCATTTTCGTTTTCCTTTCTTTTCTTTTAATTGGAAAAATGTGTATCAACTTCACTATCTTCAATTAACTCTAATAATTCTCTCTCTCTCTCTCTCTCTCTCTCTCTCTCTCTCTCTCTCAAAACAACAGCAACAACAGCAGCAGCAGCAGCAGCAGCAACAACAACAACAAAAACAAATCCTTAGTAATTTCCGTTTAGTAATCTGATTAAATCCACATGGCCCGAGGTACACACACACACACACACACACACACACACACACACACACACACACACACACACACACACACACACACACACACACACACTGAATTAATAAAAGAGAGAGAGAGAGAGAGAGAGAGAGAGAGAGAGAGAGAGAGAAGGCTAATCAATGTATACTCAGCATCACCTTCAAACTTCCCTGGTTTGCACGTTACATCACAGGTGGTGGCGGGGCGGAGGTGGAGTATGGCGCGCGGGAGCCAACAGATGGCAGCACAGCCCGTGAGGCTCTCAGTCGTGTTGGCGGGAAACCCTCATACACTCAGCCACATCTCGGAAAGCTTCCCTTTAAGAGTCACCGTAATGTTTTTTTGTTTTTGTTTTCTCTCTCTCTCTCTCTCTCTCTCTCTCTCTCTCTCTCTCTCTCTCTCCATGACGTCAGTTATCAGTTATCAGCTCCCGTTCAGGTATGGATCGAAATCAAAATAGGATGTTACGCTGAATGATGCGATGGTAAGTGAGGTGACCTGCGATGTGCAATGTTATGGGAGGCAAAGACGTGGATGACGAAGATGGGACTGCATTGCTGGGTGGAGGAAATATCATTAGTTTGAGGAATGCACGGCGGGCTGGAAAGGCTGTCCATACGATACTCGGGGAAATATCTCTCTGGGAATAATAAACGTGTGCACCTGTTTTTACTTTCGGAAATCCCAAAGACATCCAATCTGGTCTCTCCCACTTCAGGGCGAGTCATTCATACCCTGAAGGTGAAGGAACAGGAGTGGGAAGTGAAATAGGTTGAGAACACTGACGGAGACGCCCGAGTGGAGAAACAGAGTAGGGCGGGAAACGTGGATGAGGGGAAGGAAGAGGAGCAGGCCGTCCGCTCCCTGCCTGGTAACAAGAGGGAGGGTTCGCCGTCTAAAGGTCCTGAATGGGAGGAATTAGGGCGCACTGTGCAGACCTCCGAGGACTAACCGACCACGTGGTCTCAGACCCCACACCAAACCCCAGACGGCGGTGGGTCAGGTCCTCGCCCTTACCCCACCCCCATCTCCCTATCCTCAGCATCCACCACCGAGACGCCTCACGTACCCTCGCCCCCCGCAGCTCGTTCACTCGGACCCCATCCCCAACTTGTCGCATCTGAGGAAGGAGTGTTCATCCGACGACAGACGAGAGGTCCTGCGGGCGGAGGCAAGGAGGGGCAGTAATGAGGGGAGTGCTGCCCTCTCATGACACTAGAGGTGGAGTGAAAGTGGGAGAAGTGAAGGAAGGTCATGTCTTAGGGACAGTCACGCTCACACATTCAAGCAAAGTTTGTGCTTCTTGTTGTAGTGGGCACATATGGTACTCAACCTCTCCCTCACATCCTCACACACACGCACCTCCGAGCCCCTAATCTCAGCAGATGCTCGCAGGCAGGTCGATAAGGCTGGGTCCGAATGCAGCGGCAGCCGCCTCCCGCCCCGCCCGCCGCCGGACTCTGGGACGCTCAATGTTTTAGCCACATCCGTCCGGATTCCAGGCGGCGAAATGTCAGCGGCAGGAGTGCCGCGCCGTGGGCGTCGCCGGGTGGCGCCTGCAGCGGCGGGTTCCGCATAACGGCTTACGGCAACGCGAGGCGCCGCCCACATAGTGCCTCACTGACTCGTGAGATACAGATATGCCCGTGCCCTGATAGGTACTGTTAAGGAAGGCCGCAGGAAGATGTACAAGTTGGCATGTACTGGTGAAGGGAAGGTTGGATTGTCAGAGTGGATTTTGCCCTCCGTCGTCACGGCTAACGGATTGCCCACGTCGCCCGCATTCCTTGCCGTCCACTATAGGGACATAGTCGCTCCAATACTCCGATGACCCCCATGATGCCCAAGGAGACTAGTTCAATTCAATAAACAATTGATGTTTTTGAGCATTCACAGAAACCAACTCGCATGAACGTGAGTGTATGCGTATGCAACCTTGCGTTTGTATTGAATACCAGAGTGACGTCACGACAAAGCGCGCGTCGCACCCCATCTAGACAGTAACACTCCGCCAGAGGAAGTAGTCCCTCGTCTGGACGTGGAATTTATAAGTTTCACACGCTGTCATGAGTTCTAAACATACATTTGACGCTTTCTAATATCTAAACAGAACATTATAAACTATAGTGTAATGAATAATATGAAAATAAAAAATGGCGCTAATACTATTAGCTGTGTTTTGGTGAGGGAACACTCCGCCATAAAAGCTTCCTCCGCTCACGAACGTTAATAGTACTACGGCGACCACGGAGTTGTGCGTTGCTCCTCCGTTCAGTCGCTCTTGTCAGTCGTTGATCCCAGCAAGATATCCCTTGCGCGATACTTGGATTTACTTCGAGCAGGTGATGTCCACGACAGTGGCAACAACTGTAGAAAACATGTTCAAAGTGATCAATACAGTGAATAACTACCTGAACTCAGGCCCAGTGATGGGCATTCCGCAAGAAAAGGTCAAACAAGGTTGGTGTCGACTGGACTTTGGCTGTGACCAGTGTTGTTGATCCTGCAATATCTGACTGAAGTGGAACATAGGAGTAAGTGTGTTAATCCAAATACTAACCTATTCATTTCCTCTTTGCAGTGGCCATGCCAATCCGTGACCATTACATTCATCACCACCACCACCACCACCATCACCATCACCACTACTCCTCGCAGCTGCCCTTCGATCGTCAGTACACCGTGGACGGTGTGTTGGGTGAAGGAGGCTTCGGCAGAGTCTATTCTGGCGTCAGGGTGAAGGACAACCTTCCAGTCGCCATCAAACAAGTGGCCAAGAATAAAGTGGCTTCATGGGGAAAGGTACGTCGACTTGTGTCTTGTTGGTGTGGTTGTGACGTGGAGGTTGTTTTTCATAAGTGTCAGGTTATGCAGTTACTCACCACATATAAACTCATATCAGAGGTTCAGTGTGGTTCCAGTCAAATGTGACTTAGAAAGTGGTGTACTAGTGCTTGTGTAACGTGCGGGATCTGAAAGGCAAGTTTTAGGGCAGTGTTTGGTGATCAGTATTGTATTGGTGGGAAGGGCGGGTTCAGCTGCTGGGGATAAGATAAAGGTGATAGCAACAGCAGCACCAGCAGCCTGTGTCCAGTGTCTGGCTTGCGCAACTTTACTTTCGCACATCAAACAGTCATTTCATAAGTGGAAGGATTCGCACAGAGTCAGGCCCGGAGTGTGATGTTTGGTACATGTTACAGTATAGTTGTGTTGGTAGAGGCTGTTTAGGGTACGTTGAATGTGGCGACAGGTGGGAAGGGAGGGCGGCGGTGCAGGGGTCAAGCGCTGCCTGGAGGCTGATTACCAAGGACTCGGTGGCGCCCTGTCAGTTGCCACGCGCCATGAAACTTGCCCCTTAGTTACTGGTGTGGAAACAGTTGTTAGGATAATGCATGCTAGGTATTTTATTTATGCATATCAAGTGTGAAGTGTTTGGCGGGAGTGGCCAGTGCATGGTGACCAGACAGGTTGAGGGGGAATGAAGAAGGGGAAGAGAAGGGACGGGTAAAACCCACTTCCAGGCACGTCCGGGCTTCCCAGTTCTATGCAATTTAACTCTTGACATACTGAACAGTGCCTACTATTGCTGCATTGGTTTTCTTCTGCACGTGAATGCGAAAGAGTTTCTTGCCAAATATAAGCTATAACTTTTTTCCGTTTGATTGCGGTGAGTTGCTGTGGGTGGGTCAGGGAAAACTTGTGTGTGGCTGTGGGGACTCAGTTGCCAAACACTAGTCAAACTCGTGCCAGTTGCCAAGTGAAAGTAGCCGGATACGGCTTCCTGAAATAAACTTTTGGATCCTTGCTAGAACAGGAATACCACACCCGTGTCTTGCGTTTGGTATTGGGCACGGCTCGTAGACTTAAGCTGATCTTGTTTTGCATTGTTTCTTATGGTTGTTTTTCTTCCTCAACAGATTAAGGGTGAGAAAGTTCCTCTCGAGATCTGCCTGCTCAGTAAGGCGGCTCACATCCCTGGCGTGATCAAGCTCATCGCCTATTTCGAACTCGCTGATTGCTTCATCATCGTAATGGAGCGTCCTGAGGCAGTGAAGGACCTGTTTGATTACATCACCGAGCGGAAGGCCGTCCCGGAGCCCGAGGCGCGCTACCTCTTCCGCCAGGTGGTGGACATCGTGCGTCAGTGTCACGCTGCAGGGGTCATCCACAGAGACATCAAGGACGAGAATCTCCTTATCACCACAGATAGACAAGGGAGGAAGGTCCTGAAGCTCATTGACTTTGGCTCTGGAGCTTTCCTCAAGGATCACATCTACACAGACTTTGATGGAGGTGAGTTTCGAGGCTTGTTATTGTTACCTTTGCTAAACATGTGTTTGTAAAGGGTGAGTCCGCGTCACGGACGTCACTTTGGGGGTCGGTGGCATAGTGGCGGGTCGGAGCGGCGCCGGGAGTCGGGTTATTGTGGCGCCGAGCCAGACGCTAGCTCACGCGACCCACCGCTGTCGTCACCACCCTACTTCCCTTTTATAAACTTGCCAGACTTAGCATGTAACACGAATAAAGCTCATCTATTCATATCACCAGCAATGCAGGTGTTAAGTCATCTTGTAACTGCAACCTCAGACGTTAACCTTCACTGTTTATCAATACTGACCATCTCTTCTCCGCTTGTTGCAGGTACCAAGGTGTACGCTCCACCTGAGTGGCTCCAGCACAACCAGTACCTCGCTGGGCCCGCCACCGTATGGTCCCTTGGCATTCTCCTTTATGACATGGTCTGCGGCGACATTCCCTTCGCACAGGACTTCCAGATCCTGGCCGCCAGAGTAACGTTTAGAATTCCCATCTCTGAGGACTGCATGGACCTCATCCGCCTGTGCCTGAGCCACCAGCCTGAGGACAGGCCATCCCTTGAGCAGATCCTACAACACCCGTGGTTAATGGGCCCCAAGGACTCCGGTGCTGGACTCATCGGATGCATGGGCGGCTCACTAGGACCCCACATGGACCTCCTATCTGACTCTCACCTTGATAGCGACGCCTCCTCCTTGGACAAGCACTCCACGGGCAGCGACGCCTCTCGGGAGTCAGAGTCAGAGTTTTGACGGCCGGGAGGAGGGTAGTGTGCTGATGTCCTCGTCAGTCCCCCAACCTCTTCTTAGTTGTATCTCCCGCCCAAAAGGCGCTGGTCGCCATACCTCGCAGCTCCGCCCCGGGCCCCGTCTCCCAGGTGTCGGGGCGGCGCCCTCAGGCTTGTCCTGAACGGTGCTACCCCCCTCCCTCCAACCCCCTTCTCCCCGGTGCCTAGTGCACGCTAATCTCACCAAAGCCTCAAATACATTGCCTGCCTCTGGTCTGGCCAATGTCATTCTATTTTCTCTAAGAGAAGTTGTAAGTAATGTAATTTAAAGTTATATTTATATTAAGTTATATTGTACATATTGTATGCAATTAAGATTTGCCTGACTTGTCAGGTATTGATGCCATCAATGCAACCCAATTTTTTGTATTAAATGTTTATACAAGAATATTTTTTGTAAAAAAGGAAAAAATAGCGCAAATAAAATTCATGAACTTTAAAAATGTGTATGGTGTAAACCTTACAAGACAAATATGAGAAGTCATCAGCACTGGTGGTGATGTCAGTCACGGCAGGACCACTTCCTCATACATGGTCCCAAGCCTGTCATGGACTTGTTGCAGCCTGTTTAGGCTACGATAAACGTGAAGCTTTAGAATGGATGAAGGGACGGGAGCAGCTAGATCTAGTGAAGGGAAGGGGAAGCGTCGAAAGTCTACGACAAGTAGGTGTGACAGGAAGTGACTGGAATGTCATGAAACTCTACGGATACTTCATTACTTTCTCCAGTTAACCAGTCTGGCTTCGGTAAACTCACATTTGAGGAGCTATGGATAGATTGTTGCCCTACGTAAGACTCATCATGTTAGCCTGAGTAATTTGTGATAGTTTTGGTAATAATGGCAGATGTAGTGGTACCAGTAGTAATTGTAGTGGTCACAGCTGGTGACATAAGCTAAGACTCGTTCCCGGAAGATAGTGAACGGAAAGTCCCTGCTGGATAGTGCACGTAGGCGACCCAGCGTAACCTCGACACTAGGAAATGTAAACAGAGAGCGAGAGAGAGGTAGGGAGGTGGGGGATGAGGGAGGAGAATAGGAAAAAAAAGGCCTTCCGTTCTGCCTCACCATCAACTCCGCGGCCACCTCCTGCCAGCCTCCACTCCTCACATTCTATCTGTCACCTTTCACTGTCAATACCCCTGCCATGATAGACTCTCCCATGCAAGTCTTCACATATCTATATCCTCCTATGTCGGCCTCAACAGACTTCCCTGTCACTCCTCTGCCAATTTCCACTCCCAGTACCCTTCATGCAACACATGTGACACACTCCAGTCAGTATCCTTATATTTTGTACTACCATTCTCCCCTGCCAGCTTCATATCCCAGCACCCTGCCACTTTCCATCCCTTACTCCCCATAGCCTCCCTCTGCCACCCTCCCCTCCCTGCCGCGCCTCACAGCCAGCCAGTCATCGCACCCTCTGTAGTTCGTGTATACAGAATACATGGGTGTTATTATCCTTACCCTCCACCCGTGCCTGGGGCCACCACCACTTTACCGCGCCGCGCCACAGCCACGCCCGACACCCTGCCGCGCCAACACTCTAACAAAATATAATAAAGGAAGATAAAATAACGTCCCTGCCACTCCCTCAAGAATACGTCACGGTTTTACACGCACTCAAATGAGATTACCCTAATTATTCATCAATTCATAACCATTTTTTACTGTCCTTTTATACATTCAGAGATTATATACAGTGCTACCTCCTAATTACTTACACTAAACGGTGAGCACCTTTACAGAAAAACCTAAGTACATTGATACGTCTCAGAAGAATGGATGTAGATTGCAAATGTGCAGTCTACGGATCTGGGAAGCACGTTTCACTGTGGCGAGAGGGGCGGTGGCTGGGCTTCTTCCTTCAGGGGAGGCGGTGGCGAGGGTAAGTCGCTTCAAGGTCGAACACTAAGTAGAAGCAACGGTGAGCGAGGAGGGCGGGAATCCTCACGTTGCTGCCCGCGTGTCCTGCCTCCTCCTGGTGGGATGACTGCGTACTTGGTTATTACTCTCTCTCTCTCTCTCTCTCTCTCTCTCTCTCTCTCTCTCTCTCTCTCTCTCTCTCTCTCTCTCTCTCTCTCTCTCTGACCCGCAGTACGTACACAAAACATGCATCGTAAACAAAACAAAACATGAAAACACTGATTACTCGTTACCGGGATAAAGAAATAAAAAAAATGTCTTTAACTAACGTTACGCCATTATTATCGTGAAGAATTACTAGAGAGAGAGAGAGAGAGAGAGAGAGAGAGAGAGAGAGAGAGAGAGAGAGAAGAGAGAGAGAGAGCAGCGCAGGCACTCCTTCCCAGGTGTGCCTGCTGAAAATCAATACTCAGGCAATGCACCGACTGCCAAGCGGACCCAACCTCTCCTCCTTCTCCTCCTCCTCCTCCCCGTTCCTCCTCCAGGTCCTCCACTCTTCCTCCTCCTCCCCCACGCCCACGCTTACTCCGCCGCCACTAACACACCACCACCACCACTACCACTACCAGACGTTGCACCACAGAAGGCACTGATTCACTTTAATGCCATCTTTAGCAGGGTATGTCTCACCTACAGTAATCTTAAGAGTGAGTAAGCATTATGTGACATGGTTTCATTGTCTCCCGTCGCTGCTGTCACCGCCACCATGCACACCGCCATTGTTGCGATTAGTGTATCAATAGAACACCACTTATTCTATTCGCTTGACATACGCAGGCTATGTTTTTCCCCCGTGTTTTGCTAGTCGTTGTCACCGCCACTGTCACCGCTACTGATATCACAGCATAGCGACCACTGTTGTCACCGTTAGTGTATCAATATATTGTTGCTTTATTTATTTTTTTTTTTGACTTGATTAGCATGTCTTCTTTTTTTTTTTTAAGTCTATGGATCTTATCTCCATCACCACCATCACTACACATTTATACAATTCTTTTTCTTTCATTCCTATGACTATTGTATTTATCTGTTTATTCTTTATGTGTATGTTGAAAGCAGTTTTCACCACCACTGTCACCACCATCAATCACCACCATCTATCTATACTCAGGAGTATATAGATCGGATTTCTAGATCCTATACGCACCCACCGGAGAGAATCACCACCATCACCACCATCAACACCACCGCTAAAAAACACAGCAACAACAACAACAACAACACCAATTACCATCTGTCATTATCACCTCTCCCTCTTCCTCTTCCTTTGTCCTAAATCTCATAACCCGTTTACTCTTGACACAGTCCCCGGCACCAGTCCTCACTTTTAACTCGCTCCTCTCTATCCACATTGCCTCATCCTCCTCGTCACTTCTCATTCTTCCTGAGTTTCCCCTCTATCAATCACCACCACCCTCAATATCTATCCTCCCAGCCTCCCCATAACCGTCTCGTATCTTTCTTCCAGTAGATATTCCCCTCCCAGATGTGTCTTCACCAACAGACCCCATCCTTTCCTCTATTTCTCTCTGGCCTTCCCCTCCCCACAACTGCAGGTCCCTTCATCGCTGCAGTGTGGCGAGAAATGCTCTCCCAGTATTGCCTTCAGTGCTTTCGTGTCAGTATTGGCAGATTGGCAAAGCAAAGAGTGCGACGTTTCTATCCCTTTCCGTTAATGAATGGAGCCACTACTATGCTGTCTCTGCCATCACTACAACCACGACTGCCTCTATAGTGTGTGTGTGCATGTGTGTGTGTGTGTGTGTGTGTGTGTGTGTGTGTGTGTGTGTGTATAAGAGAGAGAGAGAGAGAGAACCAAGCCTCCTTTTCACCTCCGTAATACATCTTTATCTCACTCCTTCAATCTTTCTACAATTTCTTCTCCCCTATCTATGTAGGTTAAGGGGCAAGTTAATTAAAGCACCCACTACCTCCCAGCAACGCTTATCATCGCCACCTGAAAACACCCATTCGCATTTCAATTACCCACTCACCCCCAACGCCATCACCAACTCAACCACCATCATTTTACCAGAGAGAAAATGAACAGTCGCCCACGTCAACATGAAATAGAGTCGATCGTAGAGTAAGACAGTTTTCTCTCTTCTGAATGTCCAAGTTTTCATATTTAGTGCCTGCCATGTATTGAGGAGGGCGTGCTTCCTTACTGTCGTTCATCTTTAGGCGGCGAGGACAGATTGAAGCAAGAGTGTTGGGGAAAGTTGTGTGTGTGTGTGTGTGTGTGTGTGTGTGTGTGTGTGTGTGTGTGTGTGTGTGTGTGTACGCATCAGAGAGTTTTCTTCACGTCACTGACATCATTTGTTTTTACTTTTATGTTGCTCAGTATTATTTTATGTTTTTGTCAATCTCTTCTAAACTTTTACTTTTCTTTCATGCGTCTGAGTCGTCTTTTCTTTGCCTCGCTAAGTCTAGGCCGCGCTACCATGACACGCCTTGAACGTCATTAATTACCACTCTTTTTTTTTTTCCTTTCAGTGTCTCCCTAAGCTTGCTAGAAACTAAACCATCACAGTCACCTGTTACACAACGTCCACCAGTACGTTCCTTAGCTTGCTTTGGATTCTATGCATGAAGTGAATAAATACACATATGTAACCTGTAAATGCACGCAGCAATACACGACCGACATTTTTATCCCTACAGTACTTGAACGCATTTTTACCTTGAGTTTTGGGAGTGATTAGACGATATTTTTCCCATTAGGAAAGAGCCTTTGGAGGTCAAAAGGTTAATAGCCAGAATCTTCATTATTTTTCATCACCAAATAAGTTTCTGAAGCTGTATAGAATCGCTAAATAGTAAATAGAATGAATAT
The DNA here is from genome assembly GCF_017591435.1 of Portunus trituberculatus. NCBI lineage: Eukaryota > Metazoa > Arthropoda > Malacostraca > Decapoda > Portunidae > Portunus > Portunus trituberculatus. The sequence goes on along the minus strand of NC_059268.1, from coordinate 15,548,603 downwards.
GAAAACGCGTCTTGGTATACTGCTTGAAGGGGGATAAAGCATTTCCACGTACCTGGTTCAAGTATAAGAGTACACAGTGTTCTCTCCCATACAATCACCAGGCGAGCAAATTGACAGATGCAGGAAAGGAATGTTTGTATATAAGTATATTTTCCACTGCGTAATTTTCACTCTCGACTGTGAGAGGAAAGCGGAAATTATAATACTTATTTGGCACGATGGCCACTCGTGTTGGTTGCCAAATGATTTAATTTTGGGGTTAGAAACACACACACACACACACACACACACACACACACACACACACACACACACACACACACACACACACACACACACACACACACACACACACACACACACACACACACACACACACACTCTCTCTCTCTCTCTCTCTCTCTCTCTCTCTCTGTTCTCACTCACGGAAAAAAAACTTTGCTACGCTCCGGTTTCAAGTAGTACTGTTTGTTCCACGTATTCATGCATTGCTCGCCTGTCAATAGCAAGGGCGTGGCAGAGACTCGTTGTGCCCCTTGCTGATGTGGTCGCGGATGCCTGTCTCTCTCTCTCTCTCTCTTTCTCTCTCTCTCTTCAATCGAGTGAGGTTATGCGGTTTTTTAAGCGGTCATCTAAGCTTCACATGTGGTTTCTCACAGCCAGTGGTTTATAGGTATTATGCCACAACATATACTCTAGTACCGTAGGGCAGTTGGCTGTTGCTTTCGGTGATGTTGGCTGTTGTTGCTACTGCTGCTGCTACTGCTGTTCCTACATGATTTGCCATGCTACTGCTGCTGTTGCTACTTCTAACAACAACAAATACTACTACTGCTACTACTATTACTACTACTACTACAACTACTACTACTCTACTACCACTACCCCACTACCACAAAAACCACCACCACTACCACCACTACTTGCTTTATTTACTAGAATAAACTAAGCAACAGCAGTATACATCCCACGCAAACACTTATTAACGCACTTAGAGTCTTTGGCAGCATTGGCATAGAACAAAAGTGCAACTCGCTGATGTTTCTAGCAACGGGGATCAGGAGAGGCGCTAGTGGCAATACAGAGAAGCGCAACGGGATATGATTTTTGAGACATGTAGTAAATATAAGCAGGGAAAGTGAAATGCTGAGTCGTTTACATAACCTGCAGCAGTGGACGATAACGTGTAAGTGCCCGTTTGCGTCATCTAGTCCCCGAATGAACGTACAAATTAACCTGTGAAATGAGGTGGAAGGAAGTATGATTTATGGCATGTGTGTGTGCTTTACATAGTTACAGATGCGGAAAAGTAGTGAAGAATAAGAATATTGAGCAAGAAGCTTTAGGAAATGTGCAGGTGTGTGTGTATCGTGTGTGTGTGTGTGTGTGTGTGTGTGTGTGTGTGTGTGTGTGTGTGTTGTTCCTGAGATCGACACCATCAAATAAGAAGGTTAACATAAATGGAAATGGAAGATTGAAAGAACCAATTTTTTAGGATGTCACCTTCAGAGAGAGAGAGAAAGACATACACTCTTTGCAACACAACACAGAGTCCAGACGCACCCTTGACCTCTACCCGTCTGCGCTCAAACAGGTGCGATAGACAGGTAATCATATGCTTACTCTGTGGAAAAAATATCACCGGGAGCGTCACCTGGTGGGGAAAGTTAGGGAGGGGAGGGGGAGAATGATGCGGCAGGGTAGAGGGCGAAGGTGGCGGAGGGGGAGGTGGCGGGGACTGTTTGGGTGCCGGACCTGTGTAATGTTGTGGGTATTCATAGGACATTATTGAAGTCTCTCTCTCTCTCTCTCTCTCTCTCTCTCTCTCTCTCTCTCTTATTTTGTCGCGCACTTCCGTGGTTGCGGTGTAAGTAAGGTGCGGTGCGCTATGCTTGCATCTCATCCCACCTCAAGCAGGCCGACCGACTCTTGGGCCCACTGATTTATCGTCGCTGCGTAGTGGCCTCGAGGCGTGCCTGTCTGGCTGTCAGGGCCGCCGGTGTCTGCGACTTGCCAGCGAGCGGGGAACCTTTCTCCCGCCTCTGTCTAGGAACACCAGCCGCCGTCACCACCTTTGTCCAAGTTGCTTTCATCGATCGTTTTTGCGGCGGAGACGGTGTGTGTGTGTGTGTGTGTGTGTGTGTGTGTGTGTGTGTGTGTGTGTGTGTGTCTGCTTTGATTTCCGCACATGCAGCTCCGTCGTGCTTCTTAGCAGAACCTAACTAAACACGTGGCTATAAATGCAGGTTTCTTACTAAAATAAGGTGCTTGTTGCTTATAATGGCGACGCAACGTAAAGGGGATTGTGGAGGCGTTTTCTTAATAGTAGAACAAAAGGCGTTGTGACACTCTTGACAGGAAAGTGGAGGGAGGGAAGGCCTGGCGGGCGAGGGCTGGGATGGAATGGCAAGGTGGAGGGAAGGGTGGATGAGTGGTGGGGGTGGGTGACTTTGAAGGAGGGAGTGTTGCCCTGCCTTGCCGGAGACCTGCTCAGCTCCCTTACCAACAGAGAGGAGAAAAAAGAAAGAGGGGGTGAGGGACGAGGGGAAAGAGAAGAGCACACACACACACACACACACACACACACACACACACACACACACACACACACACACACACCTTTACACATCAAGAAGTACGGGTATAAACGAACATAACAAGGAAATGAAAACGCACAAGATAGAGTCAAGCAGGATAGACGAAGCGGTGATGACGAAGGAAGCTTAAAGTGAGTGAGGTGAAACAGGAAAGGTTGATGCAGAGGAGGCGGTTATGATTGATCTGACCTTGTTTGCTGGTTTACTCAGAGACGAATAACGAGACAATTAATATTCCCTTTTGATAGATAAACATACAGATAAATAGATAAATAAACAGATAGATAGATAAACAGAAAAGTCAGCTTAAATCAAGGAAGAATAGTTTGGATGAAAATAAAGAAATATGATGGATAAATAGTATGTAGGTTTATCATAATGCAATTTTTCCCCAGTTAGAATTATTGGCTAGTTCGCTTCGACTTCAAATAAAAGATTTCCAGGGATATATAATGACACGAAAATGGTTTTTGATATTTTTTGTGCTTTGTTTGTTGATGTTGCCTTTTACTTTTGTCTAAACAGTTCATACTTAACCCAAACTACCTAACCTAATCTAACTTCAATAATTTATAAGTTACCCTTCTACATATTCATGACATTAGCTTTATTAAACTCAATTAACCCCTTCAGTACTGGAACTCATTTCTTCTTTGAGTTTTTGGGTGTGATTAGACGATTTTATTGACATTAGGAACGGTCTAGGGAGGTCAAAAGATTAATGGTCACAGTTTTCACTATTTTAATCTCGACATGAGTTTCTGAAGCTGTATAAAACCACCAAATAGTAAGCAGATGAATAGGAAAATGCGTCATGGTACTAGAAGAATTAAATAAAAACAAACAGAAAATCATGTTCAGTAGAAAATCAACCAGGGAAAGATTTCAGTTCGTGGAAAGGCAGCGTGTATATAAATCTGTAAGGTGGGAGGCTGGCTAACGTCCCTGGTGAAAACAATTAGTACTGTAATTAATGTTATCAAATTACGCGGTAGATTAATACCTGTGTGTGACGTGGGGAAGATGTGCCTAGAGGGAAGATAGAGATAGAGAGATAGAGATAGTTCGACAGATAAGTAGGTTGTTAGGGACCAGGTAAAAGAAGACACAGATAGGGAGGTAGACGAGTAGATAGATAGACAGATAGATAGATAGATAGAGAGATAATTGTCCAGGTAGTTCAGGTTTTGAGACAAAATGAGGGAGATATGAAAAACAATTTGCGTACCTGCTTGTGTGTGTGTGTGTGTGTGTGTGTGTGTGTGTGTGTGTGTGTGTGTGTGTGTGTGGTAAACATTTCACGCTGCATGCATCACCTTTAATCCAGCGCAACAAAGGCCAGGTAACACAGGCCTTTGATCAAGAGCCCAAAGAAAGTCTTGCCAAAAATAAAGGACTGCGAATGTGTTTAGTGTGTCAGTGGAGAGCATGAATGGAGAGAGAGAGAGAGAGAGAGAGAGAGAGAGAGAGAGAGAGAGAGAGAGAGAGAGAGAGAGAGAGAGAGAGAGAGAGAGAGAGAGAGAGAGAGAGAGAGACTACTACTACTACTACTACTACTACTACTACTACTACTGTACTACAACCTTCTCTCATGTTTGTATTCTTGTATTGTTTGTCTATCTATATGTCTGTCTTTCTACCTTTTAGTCTATCTACCTGCCTAATTAACTGTCTGTTTACCTCTCAGCCTGTCTACTTGTATGCCTGTTTGCCTATCTATCTACTTCTCTGTTTATTTGTCTATCTATCATTCTGTTTTCATGTCTGTCTGGCCATTTATCTGTCTATTTGTCTTTGCCTGTCTGTCTGCCTCCCTGTCTATCTGTCTGATAAGAAACATGCTGTGACCTATCGAAGATCAAAACAACCACATTTATGCCTAGAGAGAAAAATCCATCATATATGTTTTTTATCTATTTTTTTTTCTCTTTAATTTATTGAACGTGAGCTGAATGTTTTTTTGTGATCTTTTCTCCATGCTCTGTTCATCAATGTGGTGCAATGCGTTAGTTCTTCAGGCCTTGTGTTTTCCTAAAGTTAAATGGTACTTGTTTTGTTGTATTGGTTTCGTCAGTCTGTATTTGTTTCCTACTTCAGAGCAATTTGAATGTCCATGTTTCTCTCACTCACTCACTCATTCACCCTCTCTCTCTCTCTCTCTCTCTCTCTCTCTCTCTCTCTCTGTGTGTGTGTGTGTGTGTGTGTGTGTGTGTGTGTGTGTGTATCAGTCTTGCAATCTCTTTTGGGTGCGGCATACCCTCCCTTCCTCCCTCTCCCGAGCGTGACCAAGGCAACTGCACCACCACCACCACCACCACCACCACCACCACACCTGCAGGTACCGGTGTGCCCTTCCATCGGGTGCTCTTGGCCTTGTTTTTGTTTGGCCTGCCTTTTGGTCTTCGGATTTTCTTTAAGTTACATTCTGTTTGGCTGTGTGTGTATATGTGTGTATGTATGTGTGCGTGTGTGTGTGTACGTATGTCTCATCGCCATTCCTAGTACCATTATTACATTCCTCCCGTGCCATGCGAGAGCCTGGGGAGGCTTAGAGAGGCTGCCTGGCGGGCCGGGATGCACGTGAAGGTTCGGCAAAGTTGATTGTGCTGGACTCATTTCCAAGATGCGTCTCGGTGCTGGAGGGAGTTCATTAAGATAAAATAAAATGAGTTAAATATGTTAAAGAGGGAATAAGCTCAAAACAACGCAATTACATAAGTGATAACGAAGCAAATAACAGCATTTTTATTTTTTATTTTTATTTAAAGGCTGGCCATGACGTGTGTCCGTCACGGCCAGGCGTCACAAACGGCCGCGGCGGGCGTGGCGGAGGGCCAGGTGTGGCCAGTCAGCCGCTGTCGAGCCCTCAGGCGTGAACCAGACGTTTGGCCACCGTCATCGACCTCACACAACATCCTGACTTGGCACGCGGAGGGCCACGACGGCGCGTCTAGCGCTTCAGTGCCAGCACGCCTTCCCCTGTCCCTCTTCTTGTTATCCGCTCTCCACTCCCATCCCTTCCCTGTACTGCTGCTGCTGCTGCTGCTCCCCCACCGACAGCACCCCGAGTCTGCGTCTGGGGATCGATTGGTGAAGTAGCACTTCCTGGCGAGGCGATCATGGCATCATTCCCCAGTGCAGGGAGCGCGGTAACAGGCAGGCAGGTAGGCTGGTGGTGCTCGTGCGCCTGGCAGCTGAGTGGCGCGTTGGTGGTCGGCGCATGAGGCTACCACCACCACCGCCACCACCAGCGACAGGGCGCCAGCTAGCAACAGCGTTAACAAATGTAGGGCAAGAGTAGTTTTTAGTTTATCTGCTTATCATATTTCCCAGCGTTATGTAAATTCAACGCTGTGGTTTAAGTAGCGTATTTACTCTCAGCGAGTGACGTACGTGCTTACTTTGGAGCTGCTACTTTGACTAATGGACAACAAAATGCTGCTTCCGTCATCCAGTTGTTTTTCCGTCTCTATGTTTTGCTTCTTCACACGTGACTGATCGTAGCGTATGGATTTACGTTTGTGGCGTTAGTTCCCCAGCCATCCCTCTCTCTCTCTCCCTCTGCCTCTGCCCCCTCTGCCCACCCCCCTCTTCCCCACTCACACTGTAACCATTGGACTTGTAAACCATATTCTCGTCCCTTAAATTTTAGATCGCCTGATTCACAACCATCCCTCTTTTTTTTTTTTTTTGTACCGAGAAGAGCGCACAGCTAAACACGTGATTCTCTCTCTCTCTCTCTCTCTCTCTCTCTCTCTCTCTCTCTCTCTCTCTCTCTCTCTCTCCTTGCCATTACATAGGTGAATTTATATATAGGTAGGAAACATTCTATAACTGAAAGGGCACACGAAGGAGAGAGAGAGAGAGAGAGAGAGAGAGAGAGAGAGAGAGAGAGATATGTCATTGACCCACATCACTTTACCTCCTCCCATTGCTCTTCTCTCTCTCTCTCTCTCTCTCTCTCTCTCTCTCTCTCTCTCTCTCTCTCTCTCTCTCACCAGGTTCTAGTAAGCAACATGGACCGGATAACTAACTATACCAATTTCTCTCTCTCTCTCTCTCTCTCTCTCTCTCTCTCTCTCTCTCTCTCTCTCTCTCTCTCTCTCTCTCTCTCTCTTTCCTTTTTCTGTCTCCTTTTTTTCTACCTTAGATGTTGGTGATTCAACTTTGTACGTATCATGTTACTGCCTCACCTCTTCTCTTCTCTTCTCTTTTTCTTTTCTCTTTTCTTCTCTTTTCTTCTTTTCTCTTTCCTTCTTTTCTCTTCTCTTCTCTTTTCATTCTTTGAGAGTTCACGATAAGAAGAAGAAAGGGGTGAAGCAGAAATGAGATTAAAATCTTTCTCACTCTTACAATTTCAGTCGAGAGAGAGAGAGAGAGAGAGAGAGAGAGAGAGAGAGAGAGAGAGAGAGAGAGAGAGAGAGAGAGAGGTACCCTAAAAAGTAACCCCTTTAGCTCATAAATTCCCGTGAAAAAGCCCACTTGGTTTAAAATAAAAGAGAGAGAGAGAGAGAGAGAGAGAGAGAGAGAGAGAGAGAGAGAGAGAGAGCAGTACAATACATATACACCTGTCGTCCTATACATTACAAAGTTATAGTCACGCACTAGGTGTTGCCTTACAATCACAATCAATATTATCTATACAAGGGTGCTGGTTACGACGATTTCCTATAACTTATTGCTCCTGTTACTCGTGTCCGGCTTCATGAGTGGCTGGAGTTTTAAGTAATAACACACACACACACACACACACACACACACACACACACACACACACACACACACACACACACACTTACACTTACACTTACACTCACACTCACTCTCTCTCTCTCTCTCTCTCTCTCTCTCTCTCTCTCTCTCTCTCTCTCTCTCTCTCATTTTGCTTCTGATTCAAATATTTCCCTCTCTCACAGCGACCATTTTCAAAGACCACAGAGACGATTAGCCGTGATGTGAAGTGTAATTGCCCTGTTGGTAATGCATAAAACTTGTTAACATGTCATTGGAATTAGAGAAGCATCATTAAAAACTTGTGTCATTTCAACTAGAGGCCTTTGAAAATAGACCACAGAGACAACAAGATGAGTTCTAAAAGTAATTGTCCTGTTGGTAATGCAGAATACTTATTAACATGTCACGAGAATTACAGAAACAATGCTTGAAAATCTATATCACTTCAACTAAAGCTCTTTGAAAATGGTGAAAATGCAGTGAGGTCCAAAAATGTATTAGAAGAAACGATTAGTATCTCCCGTGTGGTCTAGTGGCTAGGATACGCGGCTCTCACCCGCGAGGCCCGGGTTCGATTCCCGGCACGGGAAGAAATTTTTTGCATAACTGATAATTTCCAGTGATTTTCTTCCCCCTCCATGATGCGTGACTGCTCATTGCGTGTAATCTGGATTTGAGCCTCTTTGAATCCACTACCGGCCATGGCTTCCGTCAACCTCCTCCACTCATCGGCTACGAGTGCCGTGTTGAGGGGCCATTGTAGGGATTCAGGGATCATGATTGGCGGGGCCTGTGCTTACTTGAACTACTACGACTTCCTAGGCTGTAGTAAGTGGTCTGCTGCAGGTTAAGAGAATTGTTTCCAGTTACAATATTGATAAGAAAAAAAAGTATTGATTTGTTCTTATTTTTAATGCTTTGTGATTTATTGTGGCTGAGTAAAGTTTTCTGGGTTTACTGAAATGAAGCAACTCGTGACATATTCAAGACATTCGAAAGTTAAGCTAACTGTCTCCTCTGGGTTCACTTGTCTCGAAACTTTTGGTCCGAATCCTTTCATTAAATTTTCTAAGCGTTACTTCACTAGTTTATCCATTCAGATCAGTGGAGTTAATTAGGTTATTCATTCATACAAAAGGAAAATTTCAGCTAAATATGGAATATGAAGGAATGCAGAATATAACACAAACAAACAACAACGATATATACCTGTTATTTGACCAAGTGTAACTAATAAATCTTGTTTGTACATAGAGGGTGCTGTGTGTGACGTATGTAGTACTATATATACACGCACAATCCCATGTTCTTAATCTACATAATCACACAGTTACCGACCATAATGCGCGTCATTCCTCAAGTCAGTATTCGAAAATTCTAACATGCAAAAGCTAGCGAGTCTATAAGAAAACGGAGAATTTAAAAGACATGTTATCCTGCTTATAGTAATAACATGCAGTATATCTGTCAGCAGGTGTTCCGCTTCTCCTCATTACCTTTTCCGTCACCACGAGGAGTCAGTGATGCAGAGAACTTTTATCCTCAACTAGTAACAAGATTATATATAGGAATGTGGGGAATATCATCTATCTACTACCGCCTTTTATGGGAGTAAACGTATGGGAGTAACGTGTTTTTCTCTCCTCGGTTCCGAGTTCCACAACTATTTTGCACCTCACGATAAGTTCTTGTTGGTTTCTCCGCCTCTCGTCTTTTTCGTACCTAGGAGGGACTCAGTGTACTCTTGATTTAGATGTTGAAATTAAGTGATGTGATATTATAGTATGTTGTGTGTGTGTGTGTGATTCACTGTTTGATCTGCTGCATTCTCTGACGAGACAGCCAGACGTTACCCTACGGAACGAGCTCAGAGCTCATTATTTCCGATCTTCGGATAGGCCTGAGACCAGGCACACACCACACACCGGGACAACAAGGTCACAACTTCACAACTCCTCGATTTACATCCCGTACCTACTCACTGCTAGGTGAACAGGGGCTACACGTGAAAGGAGACACACCCAAATATCTCCACCAGGCCGGGGAATCGAACCCCGGTCCTCTGGCTTGTGAAGCCAACGCTCTAACCACTGAGCTACCGTGTGTGTGTGTGTGTGTGTGTGTGTGTGTGTGTGTGTGTGTGTGTGTGTGTGCATGTGTTGATACTATTCGTCACACTAACTCAGCAGCATACACCTACGTAAATCATTTTCCTTTTACTGGCAAGTGTCGCGTGTGATCACTGTGATTGCGACGCTAGAGAGTGACGCACGAGGAAGTTATGACACACACACACACACACACACACACACACACACACACACACACACACACACACACACACACACACACACACACACACACACACACACACACACACACACACACACACACACACGTTAATAGCTAACAATTTAGTGCCAAAATTTTGAGGTAGAAATGTTTTGAATCATGATTATAATTCTCCTGACTAATTTTACTTCATTACGTCAGGAGCAGCGATAACAATAATATAACAAGACGTCAACTTGTATGAAATGCAGGAAATGACGCGATTAAGAAAAAAAGTAAATGGGAAACACGTATGGAAATGTATTGTTTTAACTCATTCCCAAGGTAGCAAAGGTGGATTGATGCGTCACACGGTAAAAGAAGAAAACCTTCCCCCAGAAAAACGAAATAGAGGTAAGAGAAAATCCCAGATCATTCAGCGTAAAGTAGGACAGTTGAGAAAAAAGATAAATACAGTACAATTGTTTAGTCACAAAAGTACTACGTGTCTAATGAACATTACGAGAAAAGAAACACCACTTCACGTAGAATAAACCATCGTGAGGCGTGACAGGTAAGTAACAGCAACACTTAACTCTCTCGCAGCAACACGTGACATCGCTAAACTACTCAATAGTTGCGGGAATTACACACTGTTTTCACGGGACGGCATAGAGAAAAACGCTCGTCTAGATGCCTCCTCACGCCCTTAGCTTAGCGCCGCACACAAAAGAGGGCGTGACGCTGAACTCTGCTTACGGGATATACCTTCAGAAGTATAGGCATATGAAGGACTCAACAATCGTAGCCACACGCCAGTACCTTTCTCCTCTCGTCACGGTACAAACTCATGACCGACGACTCAGGCTTCTGTTTTTCTCATGTTACTCCTCGATACCCAGTTTTGTATCAAGCAGATGAGAGAACTAGAGGTATATTGAAGTATTTTGCGTGGTGACCTTAGAGAGAGAGAGAGAGAGAGAGAGAGAGAGAGAGAGAGAGAGAGAGATTATTTCGATACCCAGTTTTGTATCAAGTAAGTGAGAGAAATGATGATGGATTGAAGTATTTTATGTGGTGTCTTTGTAGAGAGAGAGAGAGAGAGAGAGAGAGAGAGATTTCTTCGAGTACCAACTGTGAGCTCAGACAACGTTCAATCCATAAGCAGTAAGAAGCTCAGTATTTTTATTATCATTATTATTATTTATTTTTTTTTGCGTTATCTCCACTATTTTATATTTTCCCTCATTATCACGTCCTCTGAAGTGATGAAACATTAATTTCTTCAGTACCAGGACGAGTTTCCATATTCATTCCGGTTACTATTTGGCAATTTTACACAGCTTCAGAAACATATGTTGGGATTAGAATTGTAAAGGCTCTGGCCATTATTCTTTTGACCTCCATAGAGCCTTCCTAATGCAAATAAAATCGTCTAATTACATCCCCCTCAAAAAAAAAAAAAAAAGATGGAAATGCGTCTCAGTATTGAAGTAATAATAAAACTTGACTATTAACAAAATCTTAACCTCCTCAGTACCGGGACGCATTTCTACTACGAGTTTGGGTGTGATTGGACGATTTTATTCACATTACGAAGTGTCTATGGAGGTCAGAAGATTAATGCACAGAGTCTTCACTGTTTTAATCCCTACACGTGTTTCTAAAGCTGTATGAAATCACTAAATCATAAGTAGAATGAATATGAAAATGCGTCATGGTACGGAAGGGGCTAACGCTGAATACAGGACATTTTAAACCACAACTTTCGTAGACTCGTGTCTTGAAGGTGAAAAAAAATGGCATAAAATAGAACCAACAAATCAAGAGGTGGTAGGTCTGTCTGCTTTCATGTTGGACTCCCTGCCTGGTTACTTGTGGTGCAGCCGTTTCCCTCCATAGCAACTGAAACTGATAAGTGGTATCAATAATAACTGTGACATCGTGTTTGTTGTGATGACGGTCACCACTTCACATACAGAGAGGGAAGAGAAAGGTATGACGGAAAGGTACATTGTAAGCTAGTCTTGATAATAGGAACGTGGATAATTTTGCAAGGCTTATTCACAGTGAAAGAGGGACCAGAGATGAGGAAGACTGAGAAGATAAGGTGAAATGAATGTTCTCTGGAGAATACTAGAGAGAAAAGAGCATATGGAAGGCCAACACAAGACAAAATAAGATGAACATGACTGATTATCCTCTTCAATACAGGAACACATTTTTACCTTCAGATTTGTGTACGATTAAACCATTTTACTGACGTTAGGAAGGGTTTATGGACGTCAGAAGATTAATGGCCACAGTCTTCACTATTTTACTCCCCCACAAAAGTTTCTGAAGCTGTATAGATTTGCCAAATAGTAAGCAGAATGAATATGTAAACGCATCCTGGTACTGAAAGGGTTAAAAACAGCAATCACAATCAAACACCAAAATGGGAAGAAGATGAGCGGTAAACACACGTGTACACAACCTTGGGTCAGTTCAGACACATGGTTTACAGACTAGACACTTTATCTTTCTATTATCTTTCGACAGACGCATCCTCGTGGCTGCCTTCCGTGCATTACCCTCGCTTGTGGACTTCCAACTTTTTGTAATGTCTCCTCTTGGCCTTGCTGAAATGATACCTTCGGAGTGTGTTGAATGTACAAAGATTTGGCCCCTAAAGTAATCATTGTCGACCTATAGACTGTAAGTGATGTAGTCTTTTTAAAGCGTGTCGAGAAGCAATTGGTGATAATGTAACAAAACACTGATTCAAAGTTCTGTGTTGAAAATATCTCTTTATATTATCTAGAACCAGATTTTTTTTTTTTTTTTTTATGCAAGAGGGAAACGATCCAAGGTTTAAAAAAAAAAAGGCTCACTTCAGATGCAAGTTTCCTAAAAGATTGATGGATATGTTGATTCAGTATTGGTGTTTGTGCTCAGGAAATGTAGGAATAATGTAACAATTATATAGTCCTTAGGAATTCTGTATTTTTTATTGAGTTTAAGTAATGTTTATCGCAACAACGTTGTCAAGGAGAGCGGGTGTGTTACTCTTTCTTCTTTTGTTGTGTTCTTTGCTAACGCAAATTAGACACACCAGCATCGTTATTATCAGCAGCATCAGCGTAAGGAGATCGCGGCGCCTCCACACTAAGCTCTCGGCAACACACCCACCCACTAACACACTAACGCGCCCTGACGAATCCACACAACACACATACACACCCCATCCACTCACCAAAACACACACAGTAACATATACATCCTACCCACTCACCCATCAACACACTAACACAAGCACCCTTACGAACCCACACAACACACATACACGCCCACCCACCCACCAAAACACACACAGTAACGTACGCTCCACCTACCCACCTACTAACACACTAACATACGCACCCTCACGAACACACACCCACCCACCCACCAAAAACACACAGAATAACGTACATTTTACCCACCCACCCACCCACCAACACACACACACTTACCCTTCTATACACCAACACACACATACACACATACATACTCGTGCTGGGAATAAGAAACAGTGCGGAGACGGCAACACACTCCTGCAGCAACAACAACTAAGATGCCTTGTTTTATGTCCCGCCGTGGCCGTGCAAGTCTCACATGCACTTACCAGACAGGCAGAGAAGCCACGCATATGTCAACTGTGTATTAATATCATGTCTTCCATTCTTTCTTTCCTCTTCCTTCACCTCTCCCTCCGCGTCTCCGATATCAACAGTTATCTTTTCTCTCTCCGTCTTTGTCCTTCCACTCTCTCTCTCTTGATTCTTATCGACCTTCACTAACTGTTGTTGTTGATCAATATCTAAATTCTTGTTGATTTTTTGGGTATGTGTCTTTCTTTTCTAATTTTCTCGTAGCCAATGACTCGAAACGCGTCCTCCATTTCCCATTGCTACCATGTTTGCCTTCTTTTTAGTCTTATCTCCTTTATTATTAGTAGGTGTGTTGTCTCCGTGCATGTGTCTATTATTTTCATGTGTGTTCTTTTACTTTCCGTCCTTCGTTCGTCGCGTCTCATCCGCCACGGTAACAGATAGAGACAGTCTTATCTTACAGGAGGGTAACCCATCTGGGATCAAAGGTCGGTGTTGTTGTTGTCCCGTTGCCGCCTCTTGTGTGTGTTGTCCTCATTCAGAGAGCGGTTGGGCGGGAAGGCTAGGGAGTAATGGCATCCTAAGGGAACGTGTAACTGAGTGTTGTGATGGGGATGGAGTCTAGAGGTGTGTGTGTGTGTGTGTGTGTGTGTGTGTGTGTGTGTGTGTTGTTCTTTATTGCACCAGTGATAACTTCTTTTTTTATTTTTCAAGACTTCAGATAATAGTTTTCACCTGCCATCGCTTCTATCTCGAAAAAAAAAAAAAATCTGAGATAACCAAATTCTTCCAGCATTATTCTACTACATTTTCTTCCCGCGTTCATGCTAAAAACATTCATGTGAACTAGTGTGTAAAAGCCAGAGAGAGAGAGAGAGAGAGAGAGAGAGAGAGAGATTGTGGCGCCTCCCTGTATCGAAATATTAGACGAGCAGAAGAGCTATTTCGCCAGTCACTCCCTAAGTCACGCGGCCTGATCAGTCTTAGCGTGAGTGGCTCGTTCAGGGTGGGGCGGGGCAGGGAGACTGGAGGGCGAGGCGTCCGTCGGTCAACAAACAAGTAAAACAGTGGTGACCTTGCCGGCAATGGGAGGGAGAGTGAGAGAGAGAGGGTGAGAGGGAGCGAGAGAGCCGCTCCTCTTGCTCCTCTTCCACATTGTATCAGTTTCCATTGCACTTCACACTGTTTCGTTGCTCAGAGAGACGGACGGTTCCTTGCGATGCCACAAGCTACTAACTTTACTTCTCATTAGTCCGAAGAAAAGATGCTTTGTGGGAAAAGAGGATTTTGTCTTGAGGTTTCACATTAGTATAGTATTCCCATCTACTCTGAGACCCCGCATCGACCTACTCCTTAGTCTCATAGTTGTACTCCTGAGAGCATTCCTGCTGTGGGGGTCCGTGAAGGCAGCGTACAGGATCCTTGCTCTCACAAGAAATGACCCTGACATACACCCACACTGCTTTGGGAATCTGAGAGCTTGTATACTGATGCAGCTTAATAAGGAAGAGAGCAGGGTGTGGCTGGCAACATCGTACATAGCCACGAGAAACAAAAATTATGCTAAGATTCTCAGTTAATGATCTCAGGAAGCAGAGAAGAGGATGGAGAGAAGAGGGATACGTGTAGGAGGAGGAGTGGTGTTTAGCATTCCTGAGAAATTTTAGAATGTCATTGAAGGGAGTTGAAAGTGGCAATGGGCGTGGAAGTGTTCATAAAAGAATATTAAGATGAAAGAGTTAATTTACGTGACAAGCTGCGTTGGGGCGCGCTGGCAATGAGGTTAATTCTATTCAGTGTTATGCTGAGAAGAGAATGACAGATGCAGCGGAAGTTTATGTTACGGTTTTGTGTGGGAAATTGTATCCCTTCCTTAGTGAGTCTTCTGTTGTTCTTGTTATTATTGAGTGTGTGTGTGTGTGTGTGTGTGTGTGTGTGTGTGTGTGTGTGTGTGTGTGTTTATGATGGCTTGGTTAAAGAAGAATGTAAGGGAAAAATACTGCATCTCCTTCGATTTATTCTAATAGCCGTAGTAGTAGTAGTAGTAGTAGTAGTAGTAGTAGTAGTAGTAGTAGTAGTAGTAGTAGTAGTAGTAGTAGTAGTAGTAGTAGTAGTAGTAGTGGTAGTAGTAGCAGCAGCAGTTGTAGTTGTTGTTGTTGTTGTCGTTGCATCCAGTGACGATAAGAGACTGCTTGTTCTCTTGGCTGTTCCTTAGACAACTGACGCTAATAAATTTCAACCCCCATCTCTGTGTGTTGAGTTTTTCATCCTCTGAATCATAGGATCAATGAAAGCCCCCCTTCTCCTCCTCCTCCTCCTCCTCCACCTCCTCATTATCACTATCAAGTCTCTTTTCTTCCACTGCAAGACAAACACTTCCCTGACCTTCTATCAAACTGCCAGTACTTTTTACACCAATGAACAATGAACATCACTTTTTATCTAATCTATTTCTTTAATCTCTACTAACGGTTTGTTTTTTCATTTATTATTTATGAGAGAACCGTTTTTTTTATATATATAATGTAAGCCTGCCTATTTTCTAATTCTGTTGATGCTGATCTTTTATTGCTAGCCTAAATATCACGAAATATCTTCTATCACTCGTAATTTACAAGTAATAGTAGAAGAAGTTGAAAAAATAGGATATATAACACAAGCAAAGAAAAACAAAATTGATAAGCCATCCCTAAAACACGCATGAACGAAAACGGGGCATGTAAACAAAGATCGGAGTGTTGGGAAGTGGCTGGACCGTGAAAACAACTCATGTATATTCGTCTGTAAGTGGCGTGCCAGAGGGATACAGCTGACGGAGGTAAGCCACAACTATTACTTACATATCAGAGCATTAAGGGACGTGGGTATGAGGTATGACAGGCATGTGGGAGGAGAGGGAACAGATAATTAAGGTAGGGGTGGATGACCAAGGTTGGTAATATTCGGGCTTAGCGTCACCGGGCGTATGTTGTCCCATCTCTCGCGCGGGACTAGTTTTGTTTATCTCTATATTCTATGGTACTGTTGCGCTTATTCTTCTCCCAGTGCCTTTTCATATGCTACCATGTGTTCTCTGCTCTCCTCTTTATAGATAAGTTGCCTATGTTTCTTTTTTGTTTCATGTTTGTTTCCCTTCATTATTCCCGTTTCATGTTTGTTTCCCTTCATTATTCCCATCTCCATTTTCTGCTCCTCCAGTATCGTTTCCGTGCTGCTCACCACCACCACCACCACCACCACCACCATCATAATCAGAATCATTGATCATCACATTCCTCTCCCTATAGCCGGGTCGAGGTCTGAAATTAAGACAAAATAATGCTGCCGATATTACAATTACCGAGACTGCCTGTTATGGTTTATTAGATTTGATGGGAAGCGTTTCCATATCGCCAAATTAACGTATCATTCGGAATGTTCGTGTTGTTGCTTTATTTTCTATTTCCTACGGTTTATTTATTTTTTCTCCGGTATTTCGCAGCCTAAGCTTTTTGAGGACTCCTTTCGGAACCAATTCTTGAACGTACCCGGTTGAAATGTTGAGGTGTTGGTATATTTTGTAATTTCTCCGATAATGTGAGGCGTGAAGGAAGGTGGCCCTTCTTCCATCCCCAGTAATTTATATACGTGGAGTCAGCTCTCCTTTCCCTACCACCACCACCACTACTACTACCACCACCATCACCACCAGCATCAAGCCGCTGTGATGTAAACAGGAGCCAGAGTTCCCACGGTGGTTGAAGAAGTGTCCATCTCACATTTTCTCCTTTCTTTCTCTGCCTTCTTTCTCATCGTGTTTATCTATGTGTTCACTCCAGATGTATTTCGAGATTTTGGTAGTTGGTATTAGAGATGTACCGATACCAAATTTTGGCCGATTCCGATACCGATACCGATACCACCTAATTGGGCCGATACCGATACTAGTACCGATACCGATACCACCGATACCGATACTACTACTTATAGTGATTACTGCACTGGACACCAGGATGAGTTGGTGGACGGCGAGCGTTATCAGATGGGAGGCTTTGTTTTGGGGGATGCTGTAAGTCCTTCGGAGAACGTTTGTGAAATAGGAGCAATCTAGAAGTTTTTTGAAGCCATATGCAAAGGTAAATTACTCAGTAATTGGAATGAATATCTTCTCAGTCTTCTGATTCTTGTCAGTTATTTTAAATTCTTACTTCTTACTCCTTTAGCGACCATTTGGTCTTGTGCATTTTCATTATTAATTTTATTGACGATATTTTGGCGATCAAAAATATTTTTAAAATTATTAAAATTGTAAAACAGACACAAAATATTAGCAAAAGAAACTCATTTTGTTGTGTATGTTTCTCTTTAATTAAATCTGACATCCTTTGATATTAATTCATTTGACATTAGTAGACCAATTCAGAAAAATGAGTTTTCACCTAATCTTTTCAATTAAATAGAAAAAGTTTAGTTTATTCTAAATTTCTAGTGTATTGCTATGATCTTAAATAATTAATATGCAACAAATTATACACAATGCACATGATTACAAAACAGAATCGTTACTTTCTTAGTTATGGAATTTTTACATCCTTAGGTTAACACAAGTAACTCAAAAATTAAACTTGCATTAAAATTAATATACATATATAATTCGAGCTTCCACCTATTCCAGTATGATATCTTGGAAAAGGCTACCACTACCACTGTTAATTATAAATCAAATAAGAATATGCTGTTATTTACAATAATGCACATATATATATATATATATATATATATATATATATATATATATATATATATATATATATATATATATATATATATATATATATATATATATATATATATATATATATATATATATATATATATATATATAAATATATTTATGTTGGATTCTCAATATCTGAAGTTTGACATTCTTAGATTATAGTTAAAAACATAAGCTTTTCACCTGTGTGAACTTTGTGTGGGTGGAGGAGCAGTGTCTGACTGAGAGACAGTGAGAATGCGTGGTGACTCATGACCGACCATGTGACAGGATGCCGGAGTTCAGCCTATACGCGTTTCATACACGTCCAATTTAGAGGTTGTGGCTTATTACCACAGAAAACAGTATTCTATGACATACGGTAATCACCACGGAAACTTATACGCCGTATTATATTAATTTGGTATCATCAATATCTTATATCGAATATATCACTAAGTAGGAAATTCCTTTTAGGTATCGGAAGTATCGGCATAAAATAAGCCGATACCGATACCCAAAAAATGGGCCGATACCGCCGATTCCGATACCGATACTGATGCATCGGTTCATCTCTAGTTGGTATCATAATGTTGCCTCGTATTATGTTCTTGACACATGAGGGGTGCTTTTGACTGACAGGTGAACATAAATGGTGAGAATGAAGTGAATTAGATACATGTCTGGATTTAAGTAGTTTGAATATATTACAGCATTGCTTCACTGACTTCTTAACTTGTAATAGTAAAAAGAAAAAAAAAATGCTAAGACAGTCACGTTCAGTTAGGTAATGATTAATCAATGCACTTAGAGACTCTTAAACGGATTGCAGTCAATAAAAAATTCTCCCTCTGATGAATGGAAATAAGGAGATCATTGGAGAGATATATAAATGTTGCAAGTACAGAGTTTTGCACACGGTGTTATTTTTAGTCATTCGTGTTATTAGGAAAGCTAGCGATGAGGAAGACAATGAGGGCAAGACACGCGAGCCTGCCTCAGCTACCCGTGAGAGAGAGAGAGAGAGAGAGAGAGAGAGAGAGAGAGAGAGAGAGGAAGGAAGGGGAGGTAGGAGAGCTAGACTGACGCATGTGTAAGCTAGCAAGAGGACACACACACACACACACACACACACACACACACACACACACACACACACACACACACACACACACACACACACACACACACAGAGAGAGAGAGAGAGAGAGAGAGAGAGAGAGAGAGAGAGAGAGAGAGAGAGAGAGAGAACCCAGAAAATGAAGAATAAATAATATACAAGGAAAATAAAGCAAAATAAATGGAATCTCGACCTACGACACACATGATTCTCAAATTCAAACGAGGGAAAATAAGTGGGAAGATACTGTGGGGGTTCGAATCCCATAAAACTTCTCTAGATCCTCTCTCCTTCCCTTCTGTATCTGCCTTGGGAATCTAGGCCGTGAATCCTCAAGCGTCCCAAGTGTCCTTATCGATTCCCCGCCTATTTTCCTGGGCCTGAGAAAAGATCGGAACAGATAGGAAGTGATCGAAGTCTGTAATCCAATACTAGGCCGAGATCCGATGTATAGGGGCTTCGTGGGGACACTGAACAGTTTTAGGTTACTTCAAAACGGATCAACTCTTATACTCGTAACTATGTAGTGTGTATGTGTGTAGTGTGTGTTTGAATGTTTGTGTGTGTGTGTGTGTGTGTGTGAGATTTTTTAAAAATTTTTGAGTGAAATACTTGTTCTTTAATGGATACGTATGATTTATTGCAGTAGTATCAAGACACCCCGGAAAAGATATCACCATTCTCTCTCTCTCTCTCTCTCTCTCTCTCTCTCTCTCTCTCTCTCTCTCTCTCTCTCTCTCTCTCTCCTTTCCCAGGGTCACGCATTGCCTTCTCGTCTTTAACACGTGACGTCAAGCTTGCGTCAGGCAGTGTTGTGATGGCGCTAATCGACTTCCTGGAAGTGCCTGACGCCGTGCTGGACGAGGGCACTGGACGGCTCGGAGCGCATGCCGTTTGAAAATACAGGTCAGGTGTGAGGATTACTTGAAGCAGCTGCCTGGATGGTGCAGCAGGTCACTCGTATACACGTGTATGCTGCATACTGTTTTCCTCTTCCCAAGTAACCTGGATTTTAGAAAGAATTAGCAGTCGTCTTTGCGCATACAGGGACTGCCACGTGTAGGTCTGACAGCCTCTTGCAGCTTCCCCCTTTTCTTATGTTCTGATGTCTCCTTGGCGCTGTGGGTATCGGGCCTGGTTACGAGTCTGTGAGGTCTTTCTCGAATCCGGGATGTGGCTGGTAAACCTGAGGAAGCTAAACTATGGAAACCCGGATGCAGCAGTGGTGTGTCCCGCCTGTCATCCCCTCCCAGTCTCACCCGCTTATGAAATGGAGATGAGAGTGGAGGTCATGCGCAGTTACAGTATAGCGTATGTCCCCAGCTTTACCAAGGGGAGCGAAGAGGAAAGATAGGAAAGCACAGTGGAAAAGTAATGGTGATGATGATGATGATAAGGTAAAACATTCCCAGATAACGGAATGGCTAACGTAATCAATGATATCGTCTGACGCGTGACACGCAGTTTTGTAATCTTCATCAGCCAGTAGCTATTAATTCTGACAGCCTTGGAAGACCTTCTTATCAGTTCGCGTCGTGGGTACAGGTGCAACCAGACACAGACACCTCTTAAATGTTGCTTCTGTAGTCAGCACTCGGTTGATTTGTATCACAACCACGACATTACCACGACTGTTAAGCCCTTCAGTACTATGACGTGTTTCCATATTCATTCTGCTTACTATTTGGAAATTTATACAGCTTCAGAAACTTGTCGGGGTTAAAATAGTGAAAATTCTGGAACATCAATTTTCAGACCTCCATTGACCCTTCCTAATGTCAATGAAATAGTCAAATCATACACAAATCTTCAGGTAAAAAAATGTGTCCCGGTATTGAAGGGGTTGTTGTGTTTTGACTCCTTTGCATCCCCACGAAAGGCAAAGGCTGTGTGGTGATGTGGTAAGAGATTCTCAAACTGATTAAAGGATTCAGGAAAAGGCCCACAAATCAAGTACTTTTAGTCAGGGGGAAAGTTAGAAGATCGATGAATGGTTATAACCTACACGAAATCAAGCTTTTATGTTCTTATAATGGACAGACATGCAGTAGGGTGGTGGAAGACAAAGCAAGATATAGTAAATGAAAATCAAACTGGAATGAGAAGCTTGGTAGTATATAAGTCAACGGATTGAGTTTGTTTTTCTATTGTGGTTTTCAAGGAGAGTGGTAATGAAGTGGGCCTTTTTCTGATTTGAGTTTGCATTGAGTCTTGGCCAACGAAACGAAACAGAAATAGACTATATATACGTAACAAAATATATGTGGAACAGAATATATATGTAATAGACTATATATGTAATAGACTATATATGTAACGTTTTTCTTATTGAGTTTGCATAGAGTCTTGGCCAACGAATCGAGACAGAAATTGACTATTAATGTAACGGAATCTTTACAGTGACGCTTAATATTACGTGGACAACGAGGGTAATGTTAACACCATAAAAAAAAAAAAACTACCTAACTAAAATATAAATTAAATGCAATTGAAGCAAAGTCATTATTCACGTAATATTTTCAAAGACCACACAGATAATTACTCGAATTCTCATGAGTCTATTAGTGCTGTTTGTGATGTGGAATTGTTATGAGACAATTATTTACATTATTATTAAAACACACTTGAAAATCTACAAATAATTTCTTCTGAAGGTTGTTAAATGTAGTCGCTCTAAAACACTAAAACGTTTCCGAATAGATAAGTAAGTAAATATGTGAGTAAGTAAGTAAACAACACAAAATTGACATTTCATAACACTTTTAAACCTATTAATGAAGAGTAAAGAGTAATTAAGAAACTGAAAAGTGAGGCCTCATACACTCTTAACCCCTTCAGTACCGGGACACATTTTTACCTTGAGATTTGTGCATGATTATGATTGACATTAGGAAGGATCTGTGGAGGTCAGAAGATTGATGGCCATAGTCTTCACCATTTTAATCCCACACATGAGTTTCTGAAGCTGTATAAGATCACCAAATAGAAACCAGAATGAATATGGAAACGCGTCATGGTACTCAAGAGGTAAAACACGTTAATGAAAGCTAAAGAATGACAGAATGCAGAGAAAGTGACACAACAATCACAACGTTCTTCTTAGGCCCGTATTCAGAAACGCTTTGTTGTCCCACCACGACAGAGAAGACTAGCAAAGTTCTTAAGGGTGTTCTTTATGATAATGTAGAAACCTTGTTCAACTATCACTAGAGTCGTAAAAAAAACACACTCAAAAACAAGTGTAGGTTCAACTAGAGCCTTTTGAAAATAATGGTGTGGCGTAGAAGTGTTCCAGAGTATGAGACGAAGTATTGCTCCGGGAAAGGAATATTAGAAGTGTCCATTCAACGCCGTATGATGCCAGTTAGCGGGGTGAGAGACCAAGCACCGCTACTAACGGGGCTTTAAGGGTGACGTGTCGTGTCGCTGGCCGAGTATCTCCCGGAATGACCTTTAGAGGCGTAACATTTACCAGTATTAGGTAATGGGGACTGAGAGCTGAGATAAGCCTGTGTTTTGGAGAGAGCGATATGTGGCGGGGCACCGAGGCCAGGCATTCAATGGTGTTTACTTCTGTTGTCCCTCCATGACTCGGCTGAAGTTTAAGGTCGTTTTGGTTATGTAAGAGAAAGGTATCAGTGTCGCCGTTCCGTCAGTCAGTCCGTCACATGAGCGAAACGTGCAGCCATGGCGGTAGTTAGTCTGAATTAATGTAAATCAGGATGTGCTGGTAAATAAATGATCCCTCAGTGACGAAGCAGTAACCAGAAGGACGTTGGATTACATAAATAGGGGGGGGGGGGATGAAACGGTATAAGTATTCTTCTCTCTACGTTGGTGCTTTTTGTATTGGGAACTTAGTGTCAAATTACTACCCAGTGAATCGGCCGATGGGACAGGAAGAAATGAACGAACGTGGTACATGTGCACTCTGCTGCTGATCTCCTTCTAAGTCCTTAAGTCCGTCACGAGTAAGCAGACGCCACATCCGGAGACACGCATAGCAAAGGCCCCTAACATTATAAGGTATCGCGGATGATGTCACTGTGTTCTTGCGGTGGGGAGGTCACGGCACCAAACTGTCAATGTTGCATGCGAATCACGGGTTTATTTCTGACTCAGCGTGTTTGATTCATCAGCACTGCGTAGTTTCAAGGCTTAAGATCATAAACCTGACTTTCATATTTTTTCCTCACTGAGTCGTTGTTAACTATCTCTAGGGTAATAAAAATGTCGGTTTGCTTAATCCCTTCAGTACCATGACGCGTTATGTTAATTCTGCTTATTATTTGGAGATTTTAAACAACTTTAGAAACTTATATGGGGGAATAAAATAGTGAAGACTAGCCATTAATCTTCTGACTTCCATAAACCATTGCTATTGTGAATAAAATCATCTAATCATATCCAAAATTCAAGGTGCCACAGTACTGAAGGGGTTAAATTTAAACGTGAATAAAATACAGAATAAAAGGACAGTTTTCGTATGGACTTGACTAATAGCGCCATCTTACCATAATATCGAAATCAGTACCATGCCGCGTTTTCATATTATTCATTCTGCTTACTATTTAGCGATTTTATGCAGCTTCAGAAACTTACATTGGGGTTAAAATAGTAAAGACTGTGGCCATTAATCTTTTGCCCACCATAAACCATTCCTAACACAAATAAAATCGTGTAATCATACCCAAAAATCAGGTAAAAATGCGTCTCAATATTGAATGGGTTAAGAGGAAACTTTATCCTTTACCCCCCTGTGCAGAAGCGCCTTGTAATGTGGCTTGGTGAATCATCCCTCCATCTTTAGTTTTCAGTGAGGTGAGTGTCCATATGCCAGACATAACCTCCACGATCCTGTCCACTAACTTCCGTCGTCTTCCTCTCCCTCTCCTCCCATCACAGGTAAGATTGACGGGAAGAATGTTGTCCGTTACCCAAAAACTGCCGTAAGCTAGAATCGAAGGTTGAACCATTAGGCTGCTAGGCAAGAAGTGTTCCATAGAGCCACACGGGCACCCATCTTCCTTGGCGGCCTGCTGGGTAAATGGCTACCGGGGGAAATCTGGGGAAAGTAAACTGTAGTTACTTAAATGGCGTTAGCTATCCAATGTCTCGCCTGGGGTTAGGATTGAAGTAAGTATTCCGAAATGCTTTGGTCTCACTAACACTATTTTCCAGGGCCACAGAGGTGATTAGCGGAGTTTTCAATAGTGTTTTTCCAGTTAGTGATGTAAAATTTTATCAGTCTGCCTGTTAAAACTGTAAAAACACATTAAAAAACTCGTGAAAATTGAAAGAAATCCTTTTAGAATAGTAATGGTGAAGCGAAGAAGTGTTTGAGAATACGAATCTAAAACACGCCTAACCTAACCTAACCTAACCTAACCTAACCTAACCTAACCTAACCTAACCTAACCTAACCTAACCTAACCTAACCTAACCTTACCTAACCTTACCTTACCTAACCTAACCTAACCTAACCTTACCTAACCTAACCTTACCTACATGTAACCTAACCCAACATACTTCTAACCGTCTAATCTACCTTACCTTTTCAGTACCAAGACACGTTTTCATATTTATTCTGCTTACTATTTGATGACTTTATACAGCTTCAGAAACTCATGTGGGTGATTAAGATAGTGAAGACTGGCTAATAATCTAACTTCCATAGACTCTTCCTAATGTAGATAAAATCGTCTAATCATACCCAAAACTCATAGTAAAAAAAGCGCCCCAGTATTGAAAGGGTTAATAAAATCTGATTACTAAACATCCCTTCGGTTTTTTCCTTCGGCGCATACCACAACTTCCTGCTCCATTTCCTTTTTTTAATCAGTTCCATAGAGAGAAAGCGCAAAGGGTGAGACAAACTGGCACAGGTGTGATGGTAAGAATCCCACCACTTAATTGACCTGCTTTATGCCTCTTCCCACTGCAGCATCATTACCTTTCCCTGCGTTATTCGGAATGGTCTGGCGGAATACAGGAATTTAAGAATGTTGGTATCCATCATTCAGAAGTGACGTGAATTTCATTGTTATTTTTGTGTGTCAGGACGCGTAACATTTTACATACCACATTTTTCACTTGTATTTTTTGGGAGGTGGATAGGTAAAGGGGGAAAGGAGGAGGAGGAGGAGGAGGAGGAGGAGGAGGAGTGTAGAAGGGAAAGGTTAGCTGGTGCACTATTCCCTCTCTTCATTTGCTGTCCTCGTTGGTATAATTAATAATCTCTTTTGTTTCGTTCGGTTCAGAGGAGAAAGGTTGTCTTGTGAAGCGTTATCTCTAACCATCCACATCCCTCCCTATCTTTGTCTTTCGAATCATTGCCTATCTTCATCCCTTTTCTACGGTTTCTTTTCATCTCTGGTTCATATTTTCAAAAGCAAGGTTCTCTTTTCAAAACCACTAAGATTATTCTACTTTTTATCTATTTATTATTGTTTTGTTTAGTATTTGTTAAACTATGACTAGAATTATGGGAACGCTCTTGAAAACGCCAGTCACTCTCACTAGAAGCTTTTGAAAGTGATCGAGATAAGACATCAAAACGTTGTAGGTGTGTAGATTATGGACCTACGCATCAACATTCCCTTCATCTACCCTTTCTATTTAGTTCCACATGCCTTCAGTTGCCTTCATTTTCCATGCTTGTGTAACCTGATGCTTGACAAGAGTACAGAATATATAACAACGTTTAAGTGTTCCCTTCATCTACCCTTTCTGTTCAGTTCCACATGTCTTCAACTGGATTTATTTTTTTGTGCTTGTGTAACCTGAAGCTTGACAAGAATACATAATATATACCTACGTATCAGTGTTCCCTTCATTTAATTTTTCTGTTTAGTTGCACAGGTCTTCAATTGGGTTCATTTTCTGTGTTTGCGTAACCTGATGTTTGACTAGAGTAGAGAATATATAGCTACTGTACGTGTCATTGTTCCCTTCATTCACTCTTCCTATTTAATTCCACATGTCTTCAATTGGGTTCATTTGTGTGCTTTCGTAACCTCATGCTTGACAAGAGTTCGCAAAATAATGAAAGAGGAGGATTTCTACTCGATACTTTGAAAACAGACAGGAGGAGAAGGCTAGAATGCATTACTGTCAGTTACTCTGTCAGTTTGCAGCATCGAATGTCACTTCAGTATTTGTTACTTGTACGTTGTGATTTTCGTTTTGTTTATCGTTATTACTAGATATTTTCACGTAAATTTTGTACTTCTTTGTGATGTAATATTTGTAACTTTTGTATTATCAATTTAGTAAAACCTTCACTTGTTTTTCAACTTACGTAAACTGATATTATTATTGTTTTCTGACTTTATTCTTTATTTGTAGCTTTCAATATCTTCAATGAATCTTCTTGTATCTTTTTTTTGTCATGTAATATTTGTAACTTTCATATTATCAGTTTAGAAAAATCTTCACCTCTTTTTAAACCTACGCGAATTGATATTATTATTGTTTTCTGGCTTGTCTCTTTGTTTACAGCTTACAGTATCTTTAATCTTCTGGGCTGCATTTTCAGACATCATTAGTTCACGTGGTAGATACTGTAAGGCGCCTCGCTCAACACTCATGCTCCTGAGGCGTCCACGCGTCTTTGGCTGCCCTCAAAGCAACATTTTCATCCTCGCCTGCCATCCCCAGCTGCTAAAAGGAAAAAGGCGTGATGGGCGGGCCAGGTGACAGCTGTGAAAAGTGTAATGATTTCCTGTCTCTCTCTCTCTCTCTCTCTCTCTCTCTCTCTCTCTCTCTCTCTCTCTCTCTCTCTCTCTCTCTCTCTCTCTCTCTGTCAACATAAACACAAGGTCACGAGGCAAAGGACGTTTAATCACACTCGTTTTATAACTACAACGCCATGTGTCCACTTACTGATAGCTACCGTGGGACTTCCTCGTGAGAAACAGTGAAAGAGGCTCGAGATATCAATTCCCCATTTGTAACTCCACATTACTGCCTTAATAACAGGCAATACCACGCTATACCTCCTCTCCTGCCGGTACATGTGTCCTTAGATCAGCTCGTTTTGAGGATATTGTGTAGCGTAGCGCCTCTCCAAGTGTTGACGGATTGACTGAGGGTAAGTAAAGGGCAGCGCATAATCTCGACACTGGCTATGATGGACGGACGCCGCCTGTTCTCTCTCCCAGTAGCGTAAAACCCCAGAGTTTAGTTTTCACGTGACGAGCAGACAGATAGACATATGTCACCTCCCATCGGAAACACACACGAGTATCGGACGTTGGGGCGAAAATCCTTCGTCGTTGTTCTTTACTTCATGATTGTGCGGAAGGATTGGTCTCTCTCTCGCCACCTACATGAGAAGTGGTTTCCCTCTACCCTTCCCTAGAGAATTCCGTCCCAGATTCTCTTTAGGTGTTTTCCAATTCGAGATGGGAAAACCGTATTGAAAAAGTGGGGGCTTGAGTGACAAGTGGAGCCTCTGTGTGTGTGTGTGTGTGTGTGTGTGTGTGTGTGTGTGTGTGTGTGTGTGTGTGTGTGTGTGTGTGTGTGTTTATATGTGTGTGTGTAGTACATAGAACCTGAGCTACTGTGGAATGTTGTTTTCGTATTTGTTTGCTTCCAGGTGTGTGTGTGTGTGTGTGTGTTTGTGTGTGTGTGTGTGTGTGTGTGTGTGTGTGTGTGTGTGTGTGTGTGTGTGTGTGTGTGTGTGTGTGTGTGTGTGTGTAGTACATAAAACTTGTTGAATGTTGCTTCCATATCTGTTTCCTTTCATGTGTGTGTGTGTGTGTGCGTGTGTGTGTGCATGTGTGTGTGTTTCTTTATCATCCTTGCTTCACAAATCTCAACTGATCGCGCTACATGTCCTGCTCGTCTTGTACATGACAGTGAGGCTTATCTGGGATTGAGGCTCCCTTAGATAACTCAAACCTCAATATCGGGAGGGACTTTCCTAAAACAGACAAGGAGGAACAAAGAGGAAAAAATCTATAACCACCATTTGTGCCTTTATTTTAAGAACAAGGTAACGAGTCGAGCGCTTTTGTTGCCGCAGTGGTGAACAGTTTCCAATATTTGCATTTCCAGGGCATTGGAGAGACGGTGAAAGTTTTTTGTATATTGTTTTTGTTTTGTTCTGTTTTGGTGATTGGATTTGTGTTTTGTTGTTTGTTTAGCTGTGTACAATTCTCGTCATGTCAATTTATTTATTTATTTTTTTTTTTTGTATTTGGAGTTTTCAGGGATGTTATTAGCTATGGGATCTAGTTCACTCTATTTCGAATTATGATATTCTCTTTACATTCCAAAACTGTGAAGATAACTTTTCTATGCATCCCAAAGATAGCAAAACCACATTTCATTACTCTCCATAACTAAGGGAAACGTTTTTATCAGGATAACTCAGAAAACGTTTTCCATTTCCACTTCTAGATCGATAACACCACTTTCTTGTACAATGGAAGACTAGAAAACCGGAAACCCGTTAACCACTTCAGTAGCGTGTCACGTTTTCATATTCATTCTGCTTACTATTAGGCAATTATATACAGCTTCAGAAACTTATGTGGGGGATTAGAATAGTGAGGACTGACCATTAATCTTCTGACCCTCCATAGACCCTTGCTAATATCAATAAAATCATCTAATCGTTCACAAAAATGATGAAAATGCTTCGCAGTATTGAAGGAGTTAATTAGAAAACCAGAACACCTTTATAGCAACGATCGTGTGGCGTTAGTTCAAGTCGCACCAGAGTCACCACGTGTATGGGTCCGCTGAGATGAGAGTCGCTGGGAAAACCTGGGAAACAGATCTCTTTCGTAATCCGGATGCCACACCGGGCAGTGCATCCCGCCACTATGCGCTGTATTTACCCGCGGCAGGCTGAAAGGTCACTGCCGGGGAGATGAATGTTGTGATAGAAAGCGTGACATGCACCGGCAGGAGAGGAGGTAGGTGTAGTATTCCGTGATATTAACCCCTTCAGTACTATGACACAGTTTTACCTTTAGTTTTGCGTACGATTAGACCATTTTATTGACCTTAGGAAGGGTCTATAAAGATCAAAAGATTTATGGCCACAGTCTTCACTATTTTATTCCCTTATATAAGTTTCTGAAGCTGTATAAAATCACCAAATACGTAGTAACCAGCATGAAAATGAAAATGTGTCATGGTACTGAAGGGGTTAAGTACCATGACACGTTTCTATATTCACTGTTTGGCGTTTTTACACACTTTCAGAAACTCATGAAATAGTGAAGAGTGGCTATTAATCTTCTGACCTTCAAACACCCTTCCTAATGTGAACAAAATCGTTTAATCATACCCAAGAATTCATGTTAAAAATCGTCCGAGAACTGAAGAGTATATGACACTAATGTAGGTAGTTACGAATGAGGAATTAATATCTCGAGTCCCTTTCACTTTTTCTCACAAGGATAAACCAAAAGTCATGGTAAAAATGCATCCGAATACTGAAGAGGTTAAGGCGAAAATTTGGGTAGTTACGAATGAGGAATTGATATCTCGAGTCCCTTTCACTTTTCTCACGAGGAAGTCCCACCGGTGCTGTGATGGAGAGCGTGACGACGTGCAATCTCCAGTTTATCAGATGTAACATTGTAAAGAGAAGTAGATAACTGGGGATAAAAGAAAATAAAAAGCAGAGACTAACGTACAGAACAAGGAAGTAACGTGAACTTTGAATTGATAAGTGTAAAAATCTCTTCTTACACATCCCTCCCCTAAAAATGCCCTCACATATTCTCTTAACATCCTGGCTCCTCATATTTAGCGTTACTTCACTGTTAATATCCTTATCTGTTCCTAAATAGGCTAAGGTTGGCGCCCCATCTCTGGCTATTAACCCTTTCAGTACCATGACGCGTTTCCATAATCATTCTGCTTACTATTTGATGATTTTACAGCTCAGAAACTTATGGGGGTGATTAAAATAGTGAAGACTGTGGCCATTGATCTTCTAACCTCCATAGACCCTCCTTCCTAATGTCAATAAAATGGTCTAATGGTACACAAATGTCAAGGTAAAAATGTGTCCCAGTACTGAAGGGGTTTAAGGTTTCTAGTGGGCAGCGTGTGGTTTCTGTCTTCCTGCAGCGAAAAAGGGGGAGCATGTGATGAAAGAACCGCCTAAGTGTTACCTTTATTCTGAAACGATTTAGTCTCTTAGTCTCTTCAGTACCAGGACGTGTTTTCATATTCGTTCTGCTTACTATTTGGTGAATTTAAACAGCCTCAGGAACTTATGTTGCGGTCAAAATAGTGAAAACTGACCATCAATCTTCTGACCTCCATAGTCCCTTTCTAATATCACTAAAATAATCTAATTACCCAAAACTCTAAGTAAAAATGCGTCCCAGTACTGAATGGGTTAATATGACTATTTTTAAAGACCACTTGGAAGAATAACCAGGTTTTCAAGAGTGCTCCTTCTGTTTATGATGGAGAGATCTTGTTAAACTGCCACTAGAATCATAAAGCACCCTTAGAGATTTGTGAAACCTCAATTAGAGCTCTTTGAAACTAGTTGAGGTGAGATGCGGCGCTGAAAAGTCTCAGATTACGATCATTAATTGTAGGCCGTGTCTTATGAAGTCTTCAGCTCTCACTAGGACGGGAAGGAAACAGGTGAGCATCATGAGTCCAGCACGTGATAAATAGGAGGGTAGATGGCGCAAACACACACACACACACACACACACACACACACACACACACACACACACACACACACACAAGTATATTCCGTCGTGGCGTAATATTACTCTTTTCCTCTCGTATCTACGCAGGATTTCCCCATATGCTCTCTCTCTCTCTCTCTCTCTCTCTCTCTCTCTCTCTCTCTCTCTCTCTCTCTCTCTCTCGGCGGGAAAGGCTAGGAGAGAGAGAGAAGAGGGGTAAACGAGGCAGTCAGGATGAAATGGTTCGTAGGTGAGGGGAGGTGAGGGGAAGTGAGGGGATCTGTGTCAAGATAGAGACAGGCTTAGTGTGAGTATAGTGGAGGTTATGTAAGGGAGGGAAGGAGGGAGGAAGGAGGGAGGTAGGGATAGGGAGGGAAGGAGGGAAGGAGGGAGGTAGGGATAGGGGAGGGAAGGAGGGAAGGAGGGAGGTAGAGAGGAGGTCCCTGATTCAGAAGTTTATTTTTGGGGGGAGCAAGTTCTTTTTAAGTTGCGTGTGATTTTTCTACTGCTGCTTTTGTTTACTCTCTCTCTCTCTCTCTCTCTCTCTCTCTCTCTCTCTCTCTCTCTCTCTCTCTCTCTCTCTCTCTCTCTCTCTCTCTCTCTCTCTTGTGGACCATAACATCACCAATACGTAAGAACCTTTCCAATGAAACCTGTAATTGAAACTCCTTCTTTTCCTCCTCCTCCTCCTCCTCCTCCTCCTCCTCCTCCTCCTCCTCCTCCTCCTCCTCCTCCTCCTCCTCCTCCTCGTCCTTTTCCTCCTCCTCCTCCTCCACCTACTTCTCCTCTTCGACCCTCTCCCCTCTCCTTTCTTGGACATGAGGGGACAAGATTGCAGGAGGACGGGGACGTCTTCAAGAAGTAATGGTCTTCCTTCTCGTTTTGGACCTTCCCTCTTCCTTCCTTCTTGGTCCCCGTGCCCCTCTCGTCCCCTCTTGTCCCCTCTCATCCCCTCTCGCCCTACTCTCGCCCCACTCCCCGTTTCTTGGCTCTTCCTCCTTTTCTTCTTCCTCCTCCCGGTTCCTACTCCTGGTTCCTCCGTTCCCTAGTTCCCTCCACCCTCTCGATCTTCCCTTCGTCACTTAGTGGAAGTAAAGGACCCTGTGACCCTAGAGAGAGAGAGAGAGAGAGAGAGAGAGAGAGAGAGAGAGAGAGAGAGAGAGAGAGAGAGAGAGAGAGTAGCACCACCTTCGTCCCGTAATTGTTTTGTACCCTAATTATGAAGGGGAATTTGGGCTTGCCACCACGTGTGACCTAAACAAGGTAATTATGGTAAGGTATGGTTATTACGCTCGATTATTTACTCGGGATTCTTCCTTCCCCTCGTTTGCTCCCCTCAGATCCAGCTCGCTGTCTCCCCTCGCTTGGTTACCCTTCCCGACTACGGCCTTGCTTCCCTCACTGCTCTTCCTCCTGTCTCCCCTCGTGTGGTACTTTCCCCTTTCTCTCTCTTGCTCTCTCTCTCTTTTAGGCCTGTATTTTGAAACGCTGTTCTCTCACCATGACTGTTTTCCAAGCCCGTAGAGATGATTAGCTTAGTTTTCAAGTGTGTTTTTCGTGTTAAGAATGTAGAAATGGTGCTTATCTTTTGCTAGGATCCTAAAACACACTTAGAAACCCTCATAGCAATATCTGAAACCTTTTAAATACTGTGTAGGTGCGGTGCAGAAGTGTTTCAGAGTATGGTTCTTACTGCTACCTATCTTGCACACGTCTGTTTGCTATCTACACGTGTATCTTCCTCTCATTTTCTGTCTATCATCTTTCTTGTCCTTCTGTCTGCTTCTCCGTTTCTTGTTGGTAGGGACAGTTAGCTAGTCTCTCTCTCTCTCTCTCTCTCTCTCTCTCTCTCTCTCTCTCTCTCTCTCTCTCTCTCTCTCTCTCTCTCTCTCTCTCTCTCTCTCTCTCTCTCTCTCTCTCTCTCTCTCTCTCTCTCTCTCTCTCTCTCTCTCTCTCTCTCTCTCTCTCTCTCTCTCTCTCTCTCTCTCTCTCTCTCTCTCTCTCTCTCTCTCTCTCTCTCTCTCTCTCTCTCTAATCCAAGCTATCAGCGTTGTACTTCGTGTGCACCTCATGTCATTACAAGCAGAGGGGGCGTGAACTCGTGTACCTGCTTGTTTACCTCACCCTCCCTTCTTCCCTTCCTATTTCTCCTCCTTTTCCTCCTCCTCCTCCTCTTCCTCCTCCTCCTGCTCCTCTTCATCATGATATTTCTTTTTGTCCATTTTCCTTTTCCTTTTTTTTTTCGTGTTCGTTCATGTCCTCTTTCTTTTTTCCTTCGTCGTCTTCCCGTCCTTCCTCTTTGCCATGCTCATCTTCCTCCTCCTCCTCCTCCTCCTCCTCTTCTTCTTCTTTGTTATCTTTCCCTTTCCTTTTTTTATCCTTGTTTTATTTCTTCATAATATGCTGAATAATGCAACACGGTAAGGATCAACAGGTGTTTACTTTGTTCTTCACTTATGTTCATGTGTGTTCCTGCTTCTCCTCCTCCCGGATTTGCCTCGGAACATCACCGTGGATTGTGTCAAGTTACATCAGCGGACACACCTTTTCCTCGTCCTCATGTGGAAGCTTATCTTTTATTTTCTCTCTCCTCAAGAAGTCCGCTTTAAACTGAACAATAATTTCCCCTTTCCACATCCTCTTGTTGGTTTCTCGCTGCACGTCGGTCCAAAGTTTGAATAAGCAAAGCCAGGCAAGGGTTAAGTAGTACCTTTGTTGATAATCACGCTTGAAAAATCCTCTTCTCTTGGCAGCCATGTACGTACCTCTTCGTTTTTAGGGCACGGGTTATCGTTATAGTGTTTTTGGGAGCAACTTGTCTCAGTGGATTGAAACACAAGTGAGGAAAAGTGCAAAACAAGTAGAAAGTACGTGTGGCAGGTTATTCAATTTGTAGCACTGTATATTCGAGTCCTCTTTAGTCACCCTTTACTGTCTCAACTCGCGTGCACTCCTGTAACTTATCTTCGGTACTTTATTTTCTTCCTTCATATTTTATTTACCCGTTCGACGCTTCCATTTATGATATTATCCCACTTAGTTACTCCACAGAACTCATATACACCGCTATAACTCTTCTTTTGTGTTTTATTTCATTCCCCAATATCTTATCTGCCTCTATGACTGTTTTATTTCTGATCTTATTCCTCTTAGTTACTCCACAGACCTCCTATACACCACTTTATCTCTTCTCCAATGTTTTATTTCATTCTCTATTACCTTACCTGTCCCTATAACGATTCCATTTCTGTTCTTATCCCTCTTAGTTACTTCACAGACACAGCACAGCATCTTATACACCCAAACAAGGTAAATCATGCCGCCCAGATGCTCCCCACTTCCTCTCCTCATCTCCCATATCATCACTCTCCCACACCTCTTCAGTTCAGCTTCGTGTCGCCATTAAAAGACAAGAGATTACGATGATTGGCGCTCCTCGTCCTCCCATACCTCTAATCGGTAACCTTCTTCCCAGCCTTCCCAGCCTCTCACCGTGCGAATAGTGTAAATCTTTGTTTCTCAGGATTTTGTTACTGTCCTGATCGAGTGCTTGGCTTCCGGTGGACACTGAGTACTTAATAGGTTAGGTGTGTTGAGAGATTTGTCAGGTTTTTTTTCATATTTTTGTTACGTGATGGGAATATTTGTCTCCATTCAACCTTCATCGCTTTGGAGTGCAGATTAAGTTATCTCATCACTCGCTCACCACTCGCCAATTAACCCCTTCCGTACCATGACGCGTTTTCATATTCATTCTGCTTACTATTTGGTGATCTTATACAGATTCAGAAACTTATGTACGGATTGAAATAGTGAAGACTGTGTCCATTAATCTTTTGACCTCCATAAATCTTTTCTAATGTCAATAAAATGGTCTAATGGTACACAAACATCAAGGTAAAAATGTGTCACAGTACTGAAGGGGTTAAGAGGACATTTTTTTTTCTATCTCTCTGTCTGTCTCAGTTAATTTTTCACTGAGAAAAGGCTTCACTACTGGCAGGTGTAAAATATAAAGGAGGACAACTCAGAACACTAAAGACACGTTGTATTTAAGAAAGGCAGGTTTTTTTTATCATTCTTTCATCAATCGACAAAGTAGATGGCTCTATTGTATGCTCCAGAACACTTTCCTTATCCTTTAATTGTCTTCAGTCGCAGTGGATTTCTTATTTTCCTCCTGCTTATTTTATTTTTTTTTGTGTCTTGTCTCTCTTCTAATTCCTGTTTTGCGTCCTCGTTATCCTCTCGGTAATTGTTTGGTCTCGATCCCGGTCATGTCTTGGCTAACAGGTCGTTCTGTATGTGTGTGTGTGTGTGTGTGTGTGTGTGTGTGTGTGTGTGTGTGTGTGTGTGTGTGTGTGTGTGTGTGTGTGTGTGTGTGTGTGTGTGTGTGTGTGTGTGAGTAGCCAACATCTTATAAGTAAATCGAACAAAACGGAAGAGAAATCAAATATTAACCTTTAATATTTGACAACTACTTTCTGCCTCCTCCTCCTCCTCCTCCTCCTCCTCCTCCTCCTCCTCCTCCTCCTCCTCCTCCTCCTCCTCCTCCTCCTGTTTTCTTCCCCCCAACCTGTCCTGAGACGGAACACTGCGACGCAACAACTAGACCGTCACACATGAGGGGGGGGAGAGAGGGAGGACTGGAGGGAAGCCTTTGACGCCAACGCTTAACCTTCCACATGGCGAGTCAGCTTGTGGGGGGGGCCTTAGTAACGCGACTGTGTGTGTGTGTGTGTGTGTGTGTGTGTGTGTGTGTGTGTGTGTGTGTGTGTGTGTGTGTGTGTGTGTGTGTGTGTGTGTTTGTCGCACTTATTATTCGTATCTCCTGGGGATGCACACGCGGTCTCCTGGGCTGGAGGGGAAGGGGAAGGGGAGGGGTAGGTTATCATGTGACCAGTTGTTGTCTAGGGTGAGAGAGAGAGAGAGAGAGAGAGAGAGAGAGAGAGAGAGAGAGAGAGAGAGAGAGAGAGAGAGAGACTACCTTACCCATTCGTTGTTTTCAAATCACTTCACACACACACACACACACACACACACACACACACACACACACACACACACACACACACACACACACACACACACACACACACACTTCTTATTATTTTTCACAGGTTTTTTGTTTATTTCACGTACTTTCTCCGGTGTCTTTTCTATCCAGCAGCAGACTCATCCCTACATTGGTCATTATGGTTTATCAATTGGAGCATATCAGGACACTCCTCTTGCGTCATGCCACCACGCGGCCTGCCACCTCCTCCCTCCACACCCCCCGAACACCCTCCACAATCTCTCCCTCATGGTGGTGTCTGTCTCTCCCCTCCCCTTCTCCTCACCCCGTCCGTCTCCCCCGCGACCCTCCATGCAACAGGATCATAACACCACAACTACATGGCGACAGCACAGCATCCATACGGCACAGCAACAGGGGTGTCTAATGCACACACACACACACACACACACACACACACACACACACACACACACACACACACACACACACACACACACACACACACACACACACACACACAGGCTTTCATTCATAAGTTTTCTTCTCTTCTTACTCTCTCGCTAAACTTAATCCTTTACACTTGCAAGGCATTGTTAACAGCACGGAACGCCCCTCTTGACACACACACACACACACACACACACACACACACACACACACACACACACACACACACACACACACACACACACACACACACGGACGAGGGGCCAGGTGGTCAAGGCTGCCTGTCTCTGTCTATCGGTCTGGTCAGCGGTGGTTGGTCGTGGTCACTCCAAACGAGGGCTAAACACCTGGTTCTCTCCTGTCCTTCCCCCTCCTTGCTCCCCGCCGCGGCATCTGCTGGTTGTGGTGATAACGCGGCCTGACATTTGGGACAGCCCGGCCGCCCCTTCCCAGCAGGGAGTCTGAAACACAAAGCCAGAAGTTTACGTTACAAATAAAAATATAGTTGTTTCATTTATCATTGTTGTGTTCAGTAAAGTGCTGTAATGATTTTGTTATTTATATGGTTATACTTTGATCTATGTCCAAGTGTGGGTGAATAAGTTTGTCTTTATTTATCTGCCTTTATCTTGTATGTTCATTATACTCATTTTTTTTCTTCTTTATGTGTCCTTTACATCATGTCATTCTATTTGTTTATCTATCTGTTTATGTATTTATGGGGATGGCATAAGATTTTTACCTTAATTAACTCTATTCCATAACTAACGTGTTCCCAACCGTGCGTCCCCCAAGGATAAAGTCTAGCCCTCCGCCACTTTTCACTACCTTGGCGTGCTTCCTACCTCCCTTCGCCCGCCTGCTCGTAGGTCGCCATCTATCCGCACGCTCCTTCGCCTCAATCGTTTCTGTAGATATTGGTCTCGCCCTTAGAGAGCATCACCGGCTTCTTATTTCACGGTTCCTCCTCCCCAGCCACTTATCCATAACCTTTTTTCCAAAGCCGCCATTTGTCGCCGAGCCGTGGCCGAGGACCCGCATATAGATTACTAACATTTTTCTCAGTGCCCCGGACCGTCCTCCTCAGTATTCACAAAAGGTCGCGGGAAGAAAGGCGGCCACCAGCAACACAACACACAGCAAAGCGAGCCCTATGGATACCAAAAATACCATAGATATCCTGGCACTTCTCCGTGATTGCAATTTTGTTTATGGATTTTCTATCCCACGAAAAATGGTCTTGGGCGGCAGGCTGTGGCCGGTGGTGCCCCTCGACCAGATGAAGGATATACGTATAGAATGGACAATATAAGGAAGTACCCAGCGACTCCCCATAAGCATTGGCAAACTCATAGTATAAAGATATCGCTATGAGACAGATATGGTGTTCTTCTTTACTTTATTTGTTTGTTGGCTTGGTAGGAGTGTTGTTGCAAGAACCAGTGTCTTCATTGAGGGTTGATACACTTATGTTGGTAATAATTGTGCTAATCTCTCTGTCTGTCTCTCTCTCTGTCTCTATCTGTCTGTTTGTCTCTCTCTCTCTCTCTCTCTCTCTCTCTCTCTCTCTCTCTCTCTCTCTCTCTCTCTCTCTCTCTCTCTCTCTCTCACACACACACACACACACACACACACACACACACACACACACACACACACACACACACACACACACACACACACACACACACACATCCACCACGGGTGAAGATATTTGGGTGTGTCTCCTTTCACGTGTAGCCCCTGTTCACCTAGCAGTGAGTAGGTACGGGATGTAAATCGAGGAGTTGTGACCTTGTTGTCCCGGTGTGTGTGTGCCTGGTCTCAGGCCTATCCGAAGATCGGAAATAATGAGCTCTGAGCTCGTTCCGTAGGGTAACGTCTGGCTGTCTCGTCAGAGACTGCAGCAGATCAAACAGTGAATTACACTAAACCAAAATTTCCCTTTTCCTTTTTTTCATTTCCTATACACATTTTTTTATCCAACTTTTATTCGTGTGATATGTCAAAAGAGACAGAGAAAAATGGTTTTGCATAAATATATCTCGATGAGGAAATTGATTGCGTTGTATGTATGTGTTGGTGTCTCCTTTGTAGGCCAGACAAAGAGGAATACTGTTACTTTGTGGCCGTAAACACATCTACTTTCTCGGGGAAACTGACGCTTTGTTTATGGCCAAGATTTCCCTCAGATATGCTACACACTGGGGCAGCGGGCAGACAGGCCTTTACACACACACACACACACACACACACACACACACACACACACACACACACACACACACACACACACACACACACACACACACAGTACAGCAACAGCCACCACCTTTACTACTGTTACTGCTGCTTCTACGTCTTCTGCTTCTTCTCTTGTCTAGTGACGCAACCACACTAACACCACTACTGCTACTACTACTACTACTACTACTACTACTACTACTACTACTACTACTACTACTACTACTACTACTACTACTACTACTACTACTGTTGCTGCTGCTGCTATCTCCCCGTATCCTCTTCATGATGACACACTTACGTCCCCTCTCAACCATTATCACGTGGGTGTCTGTTATTTCCTCCTATTTATTGTAACTTTTCCTCCTCTAACTCGTTATAGTCCTCCTCCTCCTCCTCCTCCTCCTCCTCCTCCTCCTCCTCCTCCTTGACACTGTTTCAGATTGATTCGTGTTTTTTTCTTTTATTCCAAGCGCACACTTTACTTCATCCCCCATCCGTAAAAGAACAAGACATCTTTATATGACAGGAAGATTTAGCAAGGCACCTCACAAATTCCTTTTATCCAACGGTAAACGGTAATCGAACCTTGCTCACCCGTGCGTCTTGTTGCGGTAACCTATCCTTGTTTGAAGTTCAGTTTTTCTCACCAGTAAACAACCTCGAAGTGAATCAAATAATTTCTTTAGTTTACTTTCCTGTTGTATATTATTTTGTATATCTTTCTTCTTCGTCGTTTTCTTTTTTCTTCCTTCTCCTCCAACTCCTCCTCCTCCTCTTCCTCTTCCTCCTCCCACAGTACATCAGGCAGTCACGTTGCAGCTCATGCGAGAAACAAGTTTATAAGACCAAGCGTGTTTTTTACTTTAGCACGAGGATGAACCACGAGGCCAGTCACTTGTTTTGACGCTTTCTGAGATCTGCTATTGCTACAACCTCCTACTCC
This sequence comes from Portunus trituberculatus, assembly GCF_017591435.1. Lineage (NCBI taxonomy): Eukaryota > Metazoa > Arthropoda > Malacostraca > Decapoda > Portunidae > Portunus > Portunus trituberculatus. The sequence continues at coordinate 15,509,179 of NC_059268.1, read as the reverse complement.
TGCTTCTCCTTTCTTCCTCTCTCCTCCCTCTTTCCTCCTCTCTCTCTCCTCCAGCTGTCCCTCCCGCCGCTCTTCTGCAAACTTCCTATTTTTTTTGTGACCTCTGTTTTGTCTGCTTCATTTTCCTCCTTCTGATCCTTTCAAGTTTGCTTTCGTTTTCCTCCTAGACTGACAGGTCGTTCCTCTCGGTAAATATAGCACTGCTTCTTCCTCCTACTCTCTCTCTCTCTCTCTCTCTCTCTCTCTCTCTCTCTCTCTCCTAAAGTTCTCATGGTCTTTTTCTTCTCCATCTCGCCATCCCACCGTCTCCTCGTCCTCTTCTTGTGTTGTTCGCTCGTCTCCCTGAGGATCTATTTCAGGCTGCGTCTCGGGTACGATTACGAGGCGTCTCCCCTATGAATAGAATAGGAATGGCGGTGGCACGGAGGGTTCAAGGCGGTGGAAGTGAGACGTGGCTATTTCAGGCGAGTACGGACGACTGGGGTAACGATGGTGCTTAAAATCTTGGTATTGCATTGAACAAGAAAATACAGCAACGTAACCTAGACCTGTTTTTATGTGTGTTCGCTTCTCTTTCGCCTACAGGGAGGAATTTTCTGTATGTTTAATGGAAGGTCTGGTTAGATATTCAAGATTCCGTGTTGCGGCGTCTGTGTAGTGAAAGGCGTTGGTAAAAGTTCAGAGTGAGGAGGAGTAGGTGGTGGGTTTGTTGTGTTACATTACGCTGCTTTTGTTCAGGGAGTTATACATACTTAAAGCGGTGTCTGTAAGGCGTTGTGGTTAATTCAAGGCTTCACTGAATGCTATTGTATCCCTTTATAGCGCTTCTTTTCGTCTTTCTCACGTAAATGTACTTTTGAGGTCTTGAATTTCAACTTTGCAACTTGCTGAGAATCGTGTTCTTTAAACGTCGTGAAGGATGTGACGGTCTTTGCTATCATAGTGAGTCTGGTTTTTTAAGAAAACTGGTGAAACTGTGTCAATCTTCCTCAATCTTTCAGGGAATTTATGAGTTTAGTTGCTCTTCACGTTAGAATCTTAGACTTCACAAGGATTAGAGAAATGAAAATGGTGGAGGAGGAGGAGAAAGAGGAGGAGGAGAAGAAGGAGGGAGAGGAGAAGGAGCAGAAGGAGGGAGAGAGGGAACAGGAGGAGAAGGAGACTGAAGCAACTCCGAATCACGTATTGAAATTGTGAAATCTTACTAATCTTACTTGTTTGGCATTAGCAAGTTTGACCATCCTACATGAAGCTTAACTTGTTCTGTGGGACGAAAGTTGATGTTATTTTTGTCACTATTCTCAGATTTTCAAAGAATTATAACAACAGCCTTTTTTCAATACCTTTCTCACATTTTACCGTCACTTACCTTAGTTGAAGATAATAACCTTGACTAAAGAAAAAGATCAAAGACTGAATACTAAGATTGATGTTCTATTCGTATCCTTTTTAAATAAATGCTTGAAAGTTTTGACACGATTGACTGAAGGACGCGAGGCAGACAGCTAGCCCAACATAAGTTTTACACGAGGGCTACTGAATGTTTCATGTGTCACGTTCAGAGAGAAGCGCCGTGTTTTCATCACCGTGAACTTCAGATTTGACGCATCCATCACCCGAGATTGAGAGGTTCACTTAAATTCAAATCCCTATGAAAACTGACCTTAAAATTGCATAGACAGGTCGAAAGAGAGAGAGAGAGAGAGAGAGAGAGAGAGAGAGAGAGAGAGAGAGAGAGAGTGTAATAATTTCCCCCTGCCAAATATAACGAATAATGAAATGTATCAACAGATAACACAGATGGCAAGGTAGATACATACAGACACCCAACAAACAGTACACAGGTGGATGGATCATTGCCCTGCGTTGCATCTGCTGCAGGAGACGCGTGCACCAGACACAGACACCAAAGCTTTGACGTGTATCTCGATCTTTAGTATCATAGAGATGGCCACTAGTCACTTTGTACCCGGAGCAAGATATAGAGAAATGTGTAGAGAAGCGAAGCAGAATGTCCTTAGATGTTGAAAAGAACGACTACTCTCTCTCTCTCTCTCTCTCTCTCTCTCTCTCTCTCTCTCTCTCTCTCTCTCTCTCTCTTCGGTGCAGGAAAGTGGGAGGGAGCGAGGAGACTAACTTTGAGAGGGAGGATTAAACAGCTACGTGACTTTCGATGCTTTTTCTTATCGTACTTTTGTCGTGTTGGTGACGGAGATATGCATTGCACCAGCCGGGAAGAGAGAATGGTGATGTAGCAGTAGTAGTAGTAGTAGTAGTAGTAGTTTCAAGACATTTGTCCCTCTCCTTTGACTAATTCTATCGACTCTTAAGGAGACTAGCGACTGAGTGGGCCTTTTTTCTTTATATTTTTGTTGCCCTTGTCCAGTCGTCCTCTCTTGCAGAAAGATAAAAGTAGTAGTAGTAGTAGTAGTAGTAGTAGTAGTAGTAGTAGTAGTAGTAGTAGTAGTTGTTGTAGTAGTAGTCTACAGTAGTAGT